>NW_026634260.1:0-182832 GCF_024868665.1 Triplophysa rosa
ACGGGTGATTCAAGGAAGAAATGTTCTTCCAAGCACAAGTGCACTTTTCCCCCTTGATCCCATCATGAAGAGAGGTCTTCTCTGTGTAGGAGGAAGATTGAAACAGTCATCTCTGAGTGAAGAGTTAAAACACCCAGTGATTCTGCCAAAGGACAGCCACATAGTTGAACTTATTTTGGCCCACTATCACGCCAAGGTCTGTCATCAAGGAAGGTATCTGACACTCATGGAACTCAGAGCAAATGGATTCTGGGTCATCGGCGGTGGTAAATCTGTTGCTAAATTGATTCATGGATGTGTTCAATGCCGTAAGCTCAGACGACCAACAGAGCAACAGCAAATGGCTGAGCTGCCCAAGGAGCGAGTTGAAGCCTCTGCACCTTTCCTCTACGCGGGCATGGATTGCTTCGGTCCGTTTAGTATAAAGAGATTTCGGAAGGAGCACAAGAGGTATGGAATCATTTTCACCTGCCTTTCATCACGAGCGGTTCACATCGAAATGCTTGAAGATCTGTCAACAGACACATTTATCAATGCCTTGAGATGCTTCATTAGTCTCAGAGGAGCTGTTCGTCAACTTTTCTGTGACTGCGGGACGAATTTCGTAGGAGCTAGAAATGAGCTCAGAAATGCTCTCAAGGAGTGTGATGTCAAGAGTCTAGAGTTGTTTCTCAATGAAAACCAATGTGAATTTGTTTTCAATGCTCCCTCAACAAGTCACACAGGAGGGGTCTGGGAGCGCCAAATACGGTCTGTTCGCAGTGTGCTAAATGCCACACTTTCTCAATGTCCAGGTAGACTTGACGATTCATCTCTGAGAACATTGTTTTATGAGGCGATGGCTATCATCAACAGTCGTCCATTGACAATAGATGGAATAAATAACCCCAAGTCTCTGGAACCTTTAACCCCAAACCATCTCATTCTGATGAAGTCCAAAATCGCTCTTCCTCCTCCTGGGAAATTTCAAAGGGAAGATATGTATGCTTCAAGGAGGTGGCGCAGGGTTCAATACCTAATTGAGCAGTTCTGGAGCCGCTGGAAAAGAGAATATCTCTTGAACATTTCTACAAGGCAGAAGTGGCACGTGCCACGGCGGAACCTCAGTGTCAATGACATAGTCATTATTAAGGAGGACATGCTGCCAAGAAGTCGCTGGCAATTAGGTAGAGTTGTTGAAGTCACTCAGGGAAGTGATGGTTTAGTTCGACGAGTTAAGATTCAAACAGGTGAGCAAAACCCAAAGAGTAAACAAGAGCAGCACTCCAAGCCTACTATTATTGAGAGACCAATTCAAAAGTTGGTGGTTCTGCTTGAGAGTGAGTGATTTGTTAACAGGTGACACTCTTGCATCAGACATCTTCTAAAGGTGATTTATCAATGCATTATACATTTTGACTGAGCTGTCATCCAGGTTTGGAATCATGTATCATTTATTTAGTTGTTTCCTTTTGTTAATGTATCAACATGATTGGTGGGAGTGTAATGACCGCTTGCCCTTCTTTTGTTTTATTGGATGGCGTCACTAGAGGGCGCAAGGGAACTTAAGAGTAGGAGTTGTAGCACAAGAGAAGAAAAGTCTCACGTGTGTTGCATAAGCTAACTTCAGAGCAGCATTTAAAAGTTTATTTGATACACGTAATGGTGCTTAGTTTCCCCTTTCTTGGCAATAGCGGGACGAGGTATGTTATATTCATATTGCATTTCATGCTATTGTGTTTATTTCTCATTTTTAGGATGAAGTAATTCTGTTTGAGTAAACCACGCTGTGTAATGCTGTGAAGTTCATATTGTTACGTATTGCATACGTACTGCTTGAGTTTAATTTTATGTTTCTTTTTTGTATAGTTTTACGGTGATAGTAAGGTGATAAACAATGCAGTAAGAATAAACTGCAAACACCCGTCAAAACTCTCTGCCTCATGTTTTCGAATGCCAAAGGGGCCGCTACAGAGATTCTCCTGTGTTTATGCACCTATTGACTTTCCCGTGAAATCCTGAATAAACTTTTTGTTTTGTGAAATTACCTGCTCTCGTTCTTCCGTGAGTCCGTGACAGTTACATTGGTAACCCTTTACGGTAAGGGTACATGAATGATCATGAATTCAGGCATACATTCATGCATGGACTAAACATTACTTGACGCATTAATACCTCATGAATTATCAGGAAGTAACCTGAGTTAAAAGTCTTCCATTCATTCAGGGTCATGATTATTATTAGTCATCAACTATGTTTTTGTTGTATTGTTTTATGTGCAAGGCTGTTGAAGCAGGCTACACTAATCACTTTTCTTACGGTCGGTGAATATAGGCTAAACCGCAATGACAGAGCATTAGGAGAAAATAAATACATGTTTGAAATAAATTAATAAAATGTCATTACAGGATTTTAAATAACACACTTTTAGTCAATGATTGGGAGACTTGGATACTTTATTGAATATATCATTATCATACGTAATAAATCATAATGCATGATGATGTACCATCTTAGTTAATGTTTTAATTAAGATGTTCTTTCATGAAGTTATGAATGGAAGACTTTGAACTCAGGTTACTTCCTGATAATTCATGACCTATTAATGCGTCAAGTAATGTTTAGTCCATGCATGAATGTATGCCTGAATTCATGATCATTCATGTACCCTTACCGTTAAGTGTTATCGTTACATTTAACCATCAGCTTGCATTATTTTATTATTTTCGTAAGGATCTTTAAGTTGTGTCCGTTTCTGAACTTGTTGAACAAGAGACCTCATCTTTCGTTCACGAGTGAGATATAACAGCTCGTTCATGTCGTTCATGAACGATAATCAGCGTGTCCTTTGACTCCTTTCGTTCGTGTACGAACGAGATCTCTCTCGTTCAGACTCAAACACAGGCTCGTTCGTTAAGTGAAGGGTGTATTCGTTCAGCACATTCAACCAATCACGTGCTCTGTCAAAGCTCACACTCGAACGCCATTGGCTCGTGCTTTAGACACTCTTTTAAGCCAAGACGCTCTGTGCTCGAGGGAGAGATTTCAGTGAACGAAAAATATGAGTCATTGCCTTTCGTGAACGAGAACGATTCGTTCACTTGAAAGATTCGTTCAAAAAGAACGATTCGTTCACGAACGTAACATCACTACTGCACTTGTACGAGGTTAAAGCATGTGAGCAGACCATCTACAGGACAAGTCAGATTTTTATCTTTATGAACACAATAATAATCTTTTACATTGAGAATCCTTTCATTTTTTATATTGGCATGTTTGTGTGCCACTGCACATCTCTTTGTGTGTATTAAGCAGACTGTACATGCGTTCTATTGCCGCAGATTACTAATTTCAGCACTAGCGACAAACAAACGACAACTAGACCTGACTACAAACATTTACATTTACATTTAGTCATTTAGCAGACGCTTTTATCCAAAGCGACTTACAAAGAGTATAAGGAGCAATAAGCGATATGTCATACAGGAGCAATAATGCAATAGGTGCCAATACAAAGTTACTAGTTTTAACAAAAGCTAGACCACTACCTGTTGAGAGAAAGCGAGAGTTTTTTTTGTTTGTTTTTCATTTGTCTGTCAAGTATTCACAGAAGAGATGGGTTTTAAGTAGTTTTTTGAATGTTGTGAGAGATGTGGTTGACCGGACCGAATTAGGAAGAATGTTCCACCAGGAAGGAGTTGTGAATGAAAATGAGCGGGAAAGCGATTTTCTGCCCATATGGGAAGGCAGTACAAGACGCCGCTGGTTTGCTGAACGCAGGGATCTTGATGGAGTGTAGGAGGGTGTGAAAGTATGTCGGTGCAGATCCAGTGATAGTCCTGTAGGCAAGCATTAGTGACTTGAATCTGATACAGGCTTCAACCGGTAGCCAGCGGAGGGAGATGAAAAGGGGCGTCACATGAGCCCTTTTGGCCTGTTGGAAGATGAGGCGTGCTGCTGCGTTCTGAACCAGCTGGAGCAGTTTGATAGCCTTTGCAGGAAGACCAGCAAGGAGAGCATTGCAGTAGTCCAACCTTGAGATTACCAGGGCCTGGACAAGGAGTTGTGCCACATGCTCAGTGAGATAGGGTCTAACCTTTCTAATGTTGAATAAGGCATATTGGCATGACCGCGTTGTCTTTGCAATGTGATCATTGAAGGACAGCTGTTCATCAAATATGACTCCAAGGTTCCTGGCTGTTTTGGAAGGAGTGATAGTGGTATTGCCAAGTCGGATGGTGAGATCGTGTTGCACCGTGGGGTGTGCCGGAAACACGAGTAGTTCTGTCTTGGCAGGGTTCAGCTGGAGGTGATGCTCTTTCATCCAAGCCGAGATGTCCTCTAGGCAGGCAGTAATGCGAGCATGTGGGAAGAGGTGAGTAATAGAGTCAGGGATGATAGGTTGCAGGTGTGGGTGTAATCAGTAGGCTGGGGAGAGTGAGTGTGGGAAAAGGGGGGAGAGAGCGCTGGTGCAGGGGGGTGGTCGGCCGAGTCGCTGAGTCTGTTACAATTAGGGTATAGGGGGATATTTCGGACAGCCCAGGTTTCAGTTGGTCAGTGGAGCAGTCTATTTCTGTTGCCTTAAAATAGCAATGGGCCAACAATGCGTCCGAACACACCTTAGACCACCACACCCATGGGCGCACAAATGGGTGCAAATGCAATTGGTATTTAAACAGCGTGGCCCATGATGTGAAAATGATAACTGTGTTAGGCTGAAACTAGCAAAAAACACTTGCCCCATGATAGGCCCCTGTAGTTTCAAAGAACATGCCTAAAGACAAACCACATTGTTTGTCCAAACCTGGATTCTCCCACCTCCCAGCAGCAGCTATTGTGCTACATAAGGAATCCTGCTGGGTAAAGATAATCAGGGGAACAACTGACTTTGACGATTCATGCATCTCTGCACTTCTGTCATGTATAAACAGTAACAAATACAAGGCCAGTGTTCCAATCATTTTTGCCTTTCATTTGCTACCCATCTTCAAAAAATATGAGCATGTTTTTCCACTAGGCCTATATGCTACTATAGGAGTAAAATCCTTTTTGCTATCCATAACTATATCAGATCAGATCAGCAATACCCATGCTGTTTATATATACTAAATGCATTGAAAATATCTGTACTTTGATCAGCTTGCAAAAAAATGGTTGTATTTAATCAGTTTAGCTATTATTTTTGCTAACTGAAGGTAAAGGGCACTGCATATTACAAGAACATTTGTAGTGATAAGAAACATTACAGTAAAAAAGAACTTGATGTCATGTTTAATTCTACTGTGGATGGTTTAAAGGTGCTGTGTGTAATTTTTTTGGAGGCTCTATTCACAGAAATGCAATATAATATACATAACTTCAGAGGTGTACTTCATATCTTCAGAGGTGTATAAAGACCTTACATAATGAACCGTTATGTTTTTATTACCTTAGAATGAGCTATTTCTATCTACATCAGTGTTTCCACTAGGATTTTGTAGAATTGTGGCGCTGAAAGACGCCACATGACAATTAACGTGTAATTATTATCATTATTGCGACATCATCTGACAAAATCACCACACACACCTTAAAGAGCGGAAATTTTCGGCTATATTCTTTCACACATAGCATGCACAGCCTCTGTCTGTGTAACCATGTGCTTATTTACAGACAGACTGTGTCTGTGTAACCATGTGCTTATTTACAGATAGACTGTGTTCATGTTTATATCCAAACAGTGAGTAACAGTGACAGGTTTTGGTAATGCTGTTTTGTACACACGACACACCCGGCGGCATACCGCGGCAAAATTAATATAGCGGAAATGCTGTACATACACTGCGGGTACCATTGCATGGGATTCGCCATGTTGTTTCTATAGTAGCCCTAAACAGACAAACTGCTCTGCAGAGAGGGTTTGGTAAATACGTTACCTCTGTTGGCAAAGAAACGAAAATGTGATGACATCTTAGACCTGTGTCAGCCTCCACAGTACTTCGAACGGGAGGGGGAAGGGGTGGCGTGAGCCGTGGGTTCCAATTTGCAACATCACCACTAGATGCCGCTAAATTTCATAAACTGGACCTTTAAAAAACTGTTTTTAGGCGTACTTCAATAAAATCAACTAAAAATACAGAAGAGCAGTGTCACAGTGGCATTGCATTACAGATTCAACAATTCTTTTTGACATTTGTAAGATTTATATGACAGTCTTAAGTAACCTTTTCTTTATTTCTTTGTCAGAAATCTTAATTTGACCTACAGTCCAAATATTGTCTCTCTCTATCTTAAGAACAGCAAACAATTTTGTAAACAATGTAATTTTGAAACTCCAGCCTGCATTCAACATTAAACTAAAGCTGTTAAATGCCTAAAATGTCATGATCACTTCTAACGTTTGATCAGAAATGAATACACTTCATTAGGAAAAGCGAGATAATATAAAACCTGTCCAAACTGCATGTTTACCAATATTTCCTGTCAGTCTAATAAATGCTCCATTAAGCCTAGTTAAAACATTGTTTTAGGGAGCCCAAGTAACTGAACGGCATGTTCCTTCCATATGTCATCACTGCCTGACTCCCCCCAGATGAACAAAACACACATACATAAACACAAGCAAAACCTGTCCATGAGCAGATATGGTCCACTGGTTACACAGTAACAAGTATTCAGTGCACTCAGGCATGCATGCATCACCCTCACAACCTACTGAAAACACATGAGGTATATCTGAGTGCAATTGTGAGTTGTGTGTTTATGTGTCACAAAGATTCAAATGTACAATCAACTTTAAAATCTCTTAACGTGGATGTTAACACTTTAATAAGTGGATGTTAACACTTTAGTGGATGTTAACACTTTAATAAGGAAACAAAAGCTACAAATCATGTAAGTAAAACCAGTGTCCCAGCAAACACAGTACGTTCTGACGACATCGCCAGTTCGTCTTCATTTGGTCACCGTGACATTACATTGTGACCACGTTCTGAGGACATCTTGGCAACATTCCATTTCTTATAAAAAAATTCAGAAATGTTGTAGCCACGTCCTCAGACAAGGTCGTGAATTAATCCCATGGAGAATGTTGTAGCGACGTGGTATACTGGTCTTCAGATTACATGGACACTGGTCATTTGATTAATGAATTTGGTCATTTCTATTCAGAGTCGGCGCCAGGGTGCACAAAGTGAGGGGGCTGCTATGTTTAGTGGGGGGGCAGGGTTTAGGGGTTTAGAAGGGGATAGTGTCCCGAAATTTCATTCTACCCGTCAGATTATCCTACCAGGCATGCGCACATCAATGTGAAGTCATTTTCTTGCGCTATAAAATCATACTTGTTTATTTTATACTGCTCTGGGAATCTGATTGTGTATTTTTGTTGTTAAATCATTCTAGGCCTACATATTTATTTAGTACTGGTAGTACAATTATAGGGTATTGTGCTGTAAATTTATCATGTTTCTTTTATGCTGGTAGGATAATCTGACAGGGTATTTACGATGTACATTTATTTAATGTGTTCATTTTAAACTGGTAAAACTATCTGACTCTGTATTTTGCATTGTAAATACATCCTACCTGTTTATTTTGTCGATGTGGTTTAGATTATATCCTAAATTTTGCCCTGTGGTAGGAAAATCTGACAGGTTGGACAATTCGAGGTTGAGACACGGCACAGGCTGAGGTCTCGCTCTGTTCTATAAGCAGCTACGCTAATTATTCTCTTTCTGCCCTCGCCTCGGGATGCCCATCCCGAGGTAGGGAGAGATTCCACCAGGCCCAGAAGAACTTCATATGCCCATCCACAACTAGAGATTACGCCAGCTACATCGGAAAATCCTGTGCCATCCTCCTGCGAGAGCCGCGGACTGACTGACCATCCCAGCTCCATCCAAGGCAATTCCATCACCACCCAAGAAAAAGGCGACCATCTGACAGGCCCAGCTCAGACAATTCCATCCCCAACCGAGAGCAAAGACGGACTACCTGTCACATAAATGCTAAATTTACAATACTTGGTATTTAATGCTAAACTTACATCACATGACAGCAGTTTGAAGTTATGGCTGCACTCAGTGACTTTGATTGGAGGTAGCTGGGTGGGTGTTGTAGGGAGTGGGGGGGCTTGTTGGTTGTGGTTCGGGGCGTTTCATTTGTTGGAACTGTGTGGGTCTGGTCTGGTTGGTCTTGTTTTGTGGTCGATGTCGGACAACAGAGGAATAAAGTGAATTATGCCATTACTACTTTTCCCTGGTTGTTCCTCTGTTGTCTGTTGTTGATCGCGGAATGGGACCCGGTTTCGGCGGGTGGGGCTTCCTGGGTCGCGGCTCGTGGGCTCTCCCTGTTCTTCGTGGACGTTGCTCAGTGGCTTTGGTCGGGGTCACTGAGTGCAGCTATGACACGTCAGAGGAGATCTGGCCCTCCCGGCTGAGCCTGGTTTCTCCCGAGGTTTTTTTTTCTCCATTATTCATCATTGGAGTTTGGGTTCCTCGCCACAGCAGAGCAGTGCAGTGTTGGCTTGCTCACCGGGAGACTGCATTTATTTATTTATTTATTAGATATTATTTATTATAATGATCTTGCTTGGTCTATAAACACCATGCACTGTGCTGTGTTTTACCTTTCTGTGTTTTTCTTATTTGCTCCTGTAAAGCTGCTTTGGAACAATGCACATTGTGAAAAGCGCTATATAAATAAAATTGAATTGAATTGAATTGTTCCGTTTCAGTGTGCGGCTCTTCTGGTGTTAAGAAGCGGCACTCCGCCATGCCCCAGTTTTCTTCTCAAGTTTAAGTTTTAACAATTTACTTTTTTATCAGAGATAATCGGCAATCCTGAAAATAATCAGAAAACTTGATCTATATGCAACGTGGTAGGCTAACCAAATCACACTTGTAAAAGCGGCACATTCGCACATAACGAGTGCGCGAAGAAATCCATGTCCGCACATGTCCAGTGATGGCCGGTTCGCGAACGAATCGTTCATTTGAACCGGTTCTTTTTAGTGAACCGGTTCACCAAATCGGACTGAATCGTTCGAAACGGTTTGCGTCTACAAAAAGCACTTATCCACAAATTCCTTCAGTTATTCACTTTTGACATGCATGAAAACCCATCCAACTCAAAATAAACCAGCCAGTATCAACGACTTTTCAATAAATCCAACAGTACACTACTGCACGCTGAACTGTTAAGCACGAGCGGAGAAGCTATTCAAGTTATAGCTAAGCTAGCTGATATAGTGAGCATGCATGCAGTGGCGTGTTCTATCGAACGCTCCGCCTAGAGCGATCCTCGTTCTCAATTCAAGAATAGGTTGCCACAGTTTTCGGATCACCACTGAACCAACCGAGAGCTGTCTTTCGGACACGTCCGATTTGTGAACCGATTCAACCGGACAACCGGTTCAACATATAAGAAACTACATTTGCAACATGAACATAAACATTTGAACACAGATCATACTTTTTAATGGTCATACATATTTGTACAAACATATTCTTTATATTAATGTTGCTTAAAATGCATTACAGAAAACGTTTGTGCAGTTGTGCTTTTATGTTAATTATTGTAAAGGTTAAAAATAATTGTTTGTAAAAATAATACACTAAACATTTATTTGTTTCATAAGTAATCCATGGTTTTTTCATTAACATTTTATTTAATTTCTAAACAAGATTATATAAATCTAAACATGACGTAATCATCATGTGCGAGAAGTAAGCGGATTCCTTGAATCGCTCTGGCAGACTAGAAGAATCTAGTTTCTGTCGGACATGTCCGATTTGTGAACCGTCCAACCAGTTGCCGGTTCGCGAATCGCTTCTTCCGACACGAACCGGTTGCAACAGCTTTCGATTCACGAACCGAAGAGCCGCTTCTTCGGACACGTCCGACTCAGAACTGATGATACTGCGCATGCGTTAATTTTAAAAGCAGATCTCAGTCAGATATTTTTATAAAACAGAGGTGTGATACTATAAAACACATCGAAAAGATGTTTAGGACTTTATTACTGCCTTATCACTGTAAGTAAACCAATCTGCAGCGCCGTTTACGTTCATGCCACTGCTAGAGCGGTTCTCGCTCTCGAGTCAAGAGCCGGTTCGCAACAGCTTTCGATTCAGCAGTACACGAACCGAAGAGCCGCCTCTTTCGGACACGTCCGAGTCGGTCGTGAGTGAGAACCGATGAGCTAATGATAGTGAGCATGCGTGATTCACCGTGAGGCTACAGAACAGTGTTGACAACTGATGCTGTGCTAATGTTACGAGCGCACGTGAACCGAGGACTTAAAATATATGGAGCAATCTGGCAAAGCGTAAGTTTATTTAATAACACATAAATCATATTGAATTATGCATGGATCATATAGTTTCTGTAAAATGCTGATGAAGATTAATTATTCACTTTTTATCTTTAAGACTTAAAATGTCATAGTTTGCTGCACTGTGCCTATTTGGGTACTTTAGTTGCAAAACGTATATATAAGAAACGTGTCAGATCATGACGTGATGTGTTAACTGACAGAAGTTATGATTACTGGTTTTGGTTTATATTTGAATATGCCGAGTGTATTTTCATCCCAGCCGGTCGGGATGAGAGTCTAAACTTGATGTGTTTCGTCAGGGCGAGTGACGTCATTACGTCAGAGAATCGGTGAACCGGTCTTTTGAACCGGTTCATTGAAACGAACTGTCCGAAAGAGCCGGTTCGCAGAAAAGAGCCGGAATTCCTACACACGTCAGCCGCGCACTGCCTTTTTCATTGAGAGCCAGACATTTTTAACTATAACACAATAAAAAATCTAGTTAAATCCTGCCTATGGGTGCGCAATACCTGCGAGTTGTAGATACAAAGCGGTGCGCGCTGCCGTTTTGAAGTTTAACAATTCTAAATGTCCATTTAGAGGACAGCATTGCATATTTCGCATAGTTTTTTCAAAGCTAATAAATTGAACTGAACGAAAAGAGATGAAAGACACTCAAACTGAAAGGCTAATTTTTTAAATATTAACTTGGAGGAGAGCAAATGTTGTATGACGTTTTGACAAAAAGAACTGGAAATACACCGATCATAGCCTACATAAATTCAGCGGAAGTTAATAAATGAAGATTATTAATTTAGACGCATATATAGAAAAAATATATAGAAAAATGTCAAAAGCAGGTTTTAAAGAAAAAGTGACAGAAAAAGTATACAGGGGACTGTTCCCCAGTAGAGCTTTATGTCTAACAAAACGATCGCATCAATATAACAACACTAAAGAGCAAGCTCTTGCTTTCTGATAGACAGCCTGTATCTCCACTTGTCACCATCTGCATAATAGTAATGCCCGTTTCTTGTTAAGCAATGCATACAGAAACGTTGCCGCTGGACGCAAGCAGCCCTTTGGCTTGTGTTTTTAACAACACATGAAAGTACAGCACAAGACAATGTCTTTAAATTCTGTTAACGAATAAATACATTATTTTTTACCCTCTGCTCTTGTTGTTTCTTTAATAAATATAAACCAAATTCATTCTCCAAATGATTTTTTTTTTCATTTTAAAAATTGAGAGGGCACAGTGACTGAAGTGGCCGGGCCATGCCCCCTAGTGCCCCCTCGTGGCGCCGACTCTGTTTCTATTTATCAAGTTATTATATGGAAAATTTATGATAAGTGTAAAATCTGTTATATTGTCAAAACGAATGCTGTTATTCCGACTTTTTACAGCTATTAAACTGGAGTTTAAGATAGAAAAACAGTTTTAATTGTTGAATTTATTTAATGCGCGCTTGTCCAGCACGCGCATTCTCTTTTCTGCAAAGAGCCTCTGGCTCACATCATTTAAATATTAACGATCATTTCGTTTTACCCCACTCCATCATATATTACTTGAGTGGTTTATTAATATTCTTTCTTTCCTTTATACCTTACAGATGTGAGAGTAAACGCATATTGAGTGATTTTCGATCGATTTGGCACGTTTAAATGAACGGACCCTGATATTTGTGTGTGACTAAAAAAGCTTTTGATGAATCGTTATACTTTTATACTTTGTATAATACATATTTAACTAGAACTTATTCAATTTATGCATCAAATTTAATCTTTAATGCACAGATTAAATCACAAATTAATTTAATCCTCCATGTGGAATCACGCTAAAATAGACCCCAAAGGAGCGCAAACTCTCAAGCTCCAGAAAGAGGGAGAAAGCGAAAAGCCAGCCTTTTGCACGTGTTTTTACACGCGACATGTGAACGGCCCTAACATTTCTATGATTAAACAGTTGTCAAACATTAAACATTCAACTAATGTTACTTACATTGCGCTTTTTCACAGTTAAAGTGGACCTCAACCTTGGCAGGTATTAAATATACACACAGGATATGCATAGTTGCAGAGTAGTGAACTATATGGTTACTAAATTACTGTAAAGTTGATGGATATTGATTTGAAACGTAATCAAACAGAATTTCTTTATTTTATGGTTTGAGTTAATTGAAGTATTTTTGTTAAATAAAAACACAGAACCCTGCAATAAGAACTCATGGACGTAAAAGAGAAACGTTTTTAAGTTTACATACGGCAGTAAAAATTCCTACAGCTCATAATAATGAAACCAATACACAACAAAAAGTGCCCTGTATATGGCTTTTGTGTCTACTGATCAAATATACACGAATGTACATATCGTTTTAATGTTAACATATAATTAAAATTTAAAAAGATCTCCAATAGTGTATTTATAACCCAATAATATTAACAACAACGAGGTGGTGATATTTTACCTTAATGTTGCAAAACAATGCTGGTTTGTGTTTCTTGATGTCTTTGGCGCATAACTCCATGTTTTCTTGTAAAATTGTCAAGTTGGTTGTTAGGCTTGTTGGAACAGGAATGAACGAGAGACCTATCTACTGCTCTGATCTTCTATGGGGGATTATATGCCTGTCATCGGTCGGGTTTCGAGGTCCCGCCCCCATTCCACAGCCCCGCCTACCACTCCACGAGCCATTGTTTGGGCGATGTTATATTTGCTCATGGATTTAATTACTGCATACTTCACGAAGTCACTGTGGCATAATGCTTTAGCTGTTTAAATTGATTGCATTACACAAGCATAAAAAGACATATAAATGTTCTATAGATACATATGAGATAATTTTGGTAGAGTGCCACATAGGTGCTATTTTAATAAAAACAGCTCCCGAGAAAATGGAACCAATAAGTCTGCTGTGTATATTTTCTCAGTTTACTGTGCTTTCCAAGCTTTAAAGTATGTTTCCTCATATGTGTAACAGCCTCTGGATTTAATAGAGACATCTGTGTAATGTTTCTGTCAATTGATAATATGACTAGTGCATTTTGAAGAACTAAAAAGAGAAATATTGACAAGGTGACATTTTTGTGTTACTATTTCATCACTCCGAGTTTATTTATCAATCAAACAAATTATATATTCAATATGTTTCCATTACAGCTTAAAGAGTAAATTGAAAATCAGAATGTATCTCATTTGGGTGTAATGAAAACACTAGGCAGATGATTTTTTTTCTTGCATAACAAAGACGAAATATATATATATATATATATATATATATATATATCAAACCGAAAACACAAACGTTATGCAGTTGTGTTAGCTATGCTAATTGCCATGCAGTATATCTGATACATAGTACATACATTAATATAATGCAATATCCATGTAGAAATGGTATACAACATATAGATGTATACATTTATATTGTAAGCTACCTTGTTTGTTTCTGTTTGGCTTAAAGGGGACAGTGGATTCAATTTTTATATTTTAAGCTTTTTTGCATTTTGTTTGGTCAGTGGCGCATCTGCCAGCTCAGAAATTTTGATAACACCCAGCCAGTTTGTTATGATTTTTCAGAGCCTAAAACAGGGGTTCTCAACTCTGGCCCGCGAGATCCATTTTCTGTTTTATGACGTGACGTGATAATGGTGTTCCATACTCGGAATTTATGCTCTGCATTTCACCCATCCAAATGCACACACACAGCAGTGAGTAATATATTAATTAAGATGATAATATTAACAAGACGCGCAACTGCCGTTACAACGAATGGCGAGGAATGCAACGCTCAATATGGCCGCTCTAGCAAAGGAAGTCCCACCTGCCAGTAAAATGAGACAATCGTCAATCAGTAAAGAGTGACGATTCTCTGGGGCGGGGCTCTCGTGAAGCACTTGCCAGCCTGTGATTTTTATCGCAATTTAAGCTTAGCAAACCAAAGTTATGATACAGTTCATGTCATGTTTAATTTACTGATCGGACATATTCTATTTAATTGTGATTTTTGCCAGTAATTTTAGAAATATCTGCCTTCTCCCATTCAAGTATATAGGACTGTGGACTTATGATGCAAATACCTGCCCAGAGGCATTGCAAACATGGCCTCTGAGTGGCACAACTTCGGCACGACTTTGGTAACACACACACCCGGAGCAGTGGGCAGACATTTTTTGATGTTGGGGGTTCGGTGCCTTGCTCAAGGGTCTCACCACGCTTAACAATCTAATCAAAATCTTCAGAAATAAGCACATTCAACTTAATGCAGGACTGGGCAGGTTGCTTGACGCATCATATTAAAATACCACGAGAGCAATTAAAAGCATACGTGGCAGTCTGCTCTTGAACCGCTCTCACGGTACCTAAATGCCATATGCCGATAAATTTGAGCAGCCCCGCATTAAGTTGTGCGTCTATTCCCGAAGACGCTGATTAGCTTGTTCACGTGTGTTTTATCAGGGCTGAACTTGGCAGGAAAATGGATCTCGCGGGCCAGAGTTGAGAACCAACAATCATTGTCTACAACAATCATCCAGCAAGTTTTGTACGTAGATAGCCAGCTATTTGAATAAGACCACCGCCAAGCTAAATATGGAGTTTCCTTGAATGGCTGTAGACCGCCTCCTCCCCACCCGTTTTGCACACATGTAGCGAAGCTAGCTAACGAAGGTATATTTCGGCTTTGTCCAAAATCCACAATTGTGCGGTCTTGACCACTTGAGAGCATGTACATGCAACAGGAAGAACAAAGACATGCAACAGGAAGAATAAAGGCATTCAGAACAAAGGCATTCAGGTGACAACTTTAAACAATACATAGAGGCAAAGTAGCAAGCCCACTTCAAATCCTGGAGTTTCCCCAACCCTTAATTTTCAATTTTTAGAGTTAATGAACATAACTCTCACAGGTTGGCGTCAACGGCCTTGTGGTAAGTGCACCGATATGTAGTGCCAGTGAACTTGCGGCCCGATCAGAGTTCGATTCCCGTCTCGGGTGTCCTTTGCCAGTCCCACTCCCCTGTCTCTATCCAATGTATTTGTCTGTTCTCCACTGTCCTATCGATTAAAGGCAAAAAGCCCCTAAAATATATATCTTTAAAAACCTAACAAATGTAAACCTTCACAGTCCATTCTTTGGCATATATTGGTTAACATAATGCCCTTTCTTCTAATCTTGTAATGTTGATAGCTACAGGCTCATTTAACTTTAGGCAGTTTGTAAATTGCCACAAAAAGTCTGGATTCTGTTTCTCTGAACTACATCATAAACAGTCATGTGTCATTAAAACGGAAGTCCATGAATGTATATGAGTCGTGTTCCACTGTTAGCGGTTTCAGATACATTGATTGCCAAACTTCAGGATCCCTCAAGAAATTGCATATTTTGTCCTCAACACTTTTCCAGTGATGCATGTCATGATGAATTCACATCAGGGTGATAAGGAGGCAGAAATGGATTCTCGCTGTCCTGCACTTGTACCTGTGTCACGGTTCAGCAATGAAAACAAGGAGAGGATCCACTGCAGTAAAATATTTTACAGGCAGGAAGGGACAAACAGGTAATGAGACACAGGTGAGACCAATACACGATAAGGAGACAAAGCATTATGAGAACTGGAGTCCTTACAAAAACACAGGCAGTACACAGAGTAGCATAGCACCCTCAGGTGGTAAAATGAGGTGCCAGCAACAGAGTGTGACATAGCCCCCTTCAGGGCGGATTCCAGCCACGCTCAAAATAACAGTCCCGGGTGGTGTAGGGGAATGAGACTCTGGCCTGGCGGCCATGACGGCTGGAGACTCTTTGGCCACTTGGCCACTGGCCCACTGCCCCCTCCCAAACAATATTTAGGACCGACCTCTTCCTTCACCTCGCCTACGGTGAATCTGGAACCAGATCACAACAGAGCATAATCCACAAATTCGGTTAGCGACCCTCGAGGACCATTACGATTGAGGTGATCATGAAGTGTTTGATTTAATCCATAGTAAAAAAATCTATAAGTGCAAAGTTTGGTAAATCTGTAAAATTGGCAATGTCCAGAAAATCTTTAATATGGTCCTCAAGGGTATGATCACCTTGGCGCATGCTGACAAGACGTACTGCTGGATCCATGCTGGGGTGAATCGTTCTGTCACGGTTCAGCAAGGAAAACAAGGAGATGATCCACGAGCAGTAAACTATTTAATGATAAAGACACATAATTAGTGATGTTACGTTCTGAGCCGAGGCTTCGGAGCGTGTGTCGAGAAATCCTGGAAGCTTTCAGTGAACCGTGTATCGAGGATTGTATCGCTTTAGACCAATGACGTCATAGATGACGTCTGAAGCCTCGCTTCCGCCTAAGTGGTTCAGTAAAGCCTGGCTCAGATTACAGGATTCTCGGCCAGAATTTACCCCGATTTCCCCTCCCGAGAATCTTTGCAAAAATCGAGTCCAGAACCTCGATCGGGTCCGAGGTTCGGCCCAGATTATCACGTAATGTGAGGCATTCACAGATCGAATCTTACACCTCCCGATCTGCTCCGAGAGAAATCGGGGCCGCCCCGATCATATCAAACATGTTTGATATTTAGGATTTTAAATCGGGGTGATGACGTTGGTACTTTCGCAACAGCCAATGAGAGGCACATCTGCAAGGTGACGGAGGTGACTGACAGACCTTTAAAAATGTCGACCGCGAAAGCTCCTGCAAGGGTACATTGGACAGCGGAGATGGAGGAACAACATGATTTATAATGTATCCTCCAAAACATACCACAACCGCACAGATAAGGAAAAGAGCTGGGGAGAAGTCGCGTCGGTTTTAAATGTACCGGGTAAGTTAACTGCTAACGTGCAGCTTGTAGTTTCGTTCAACAGATTGTTATTTGGCTATAGGCATACATATAACATGTGTTTGTTTTTATGCTGTGTCTTATAATCACATTGGCATTCATCTTTATTCTCGGCAGCGACAATTTTTTTTCTTCCGTTATTTATTAACATTAAACTTAAGCGGCTTGCCCAAAGCACAGTCATAACTTAAGCCCTAGCAAAAAGCATTATAGCACCCCCTGCTCAAAATACGTTCCCGCGGCTTTGGACAGACAGACAGACAGAGAATCATTCAGAGAACGACAAAGACGTTACACAACCGTTGCCAGGTGAGATCACGTGAAATTAACTTTGCGACGTCCCTTTGTTTACTTCTGTTTCCCGGTGAGATGACGTAAGAGGCGTCCTCTGGTATGATAATCTTAATATTATCCTGTAGTTTGGGTGTATTAGAATAACTTTTGATGTGCAATTATGAAATAAAAAAACTTCCAATCAAACTTTCTAAATTTTTATTTTTGCACTTGCTACTTTAGTCTTATTTATAAACACAACTTTACCTCCCAAAGTTTTCTTATCTGGACATTTCACATTCATAAATGCAAGTTTACAAAGGGCAAACCTATTTTTGTAGTGCTTGAAAAAGAGATTCAAATGTAGATGTGATGTCAACATCTAAAAATAGTAAACCCATTAAAACGGTTACTATTAGCTCCTTTTACAAAACTGCATATCCTATGGATATGTAAAATATGTGTAATTTAGTTGTACACTGATGAGTGTGAGCTTGTTTAAGAATTTAAATAAAATAATCTGTCAAGATTCTTTTTATGTGTGTGCTGCAACCAGATTTTTAATCTTTCCGGATTTTAAAACTCCTGTAGTCTGAGCCAGGTTTAAGATTTGAAATAAGAGAATCTGTCAAGATTCTCCTCATGTGAGTGCTGCAACCAGAATTTAAAATCTGTCAGGATTTTAAAACTCCTGTAGTCTGAGCCAGGCTTAAGCGGTTCGAATCTTGCCGCGATCTTTTGACAGCTATATAAAAACCAAGTACCACAATCACATTCACTGCTCTCTGCCCAGTTAAACCCAGACACTTTCCAGTTTTAGAATAATAATATTGCCCTTTCTGCCTATTATGACCAAATAATTGATTTACACACATTTATTTCAAGCCAATACGTTATTTACACAGTATGCTATACAGTAATATTATATACCACCAGAAAATACACATTATATTCATATAAATAGATTAGTCTACGTGGAAATTGATTTTTTTTTCTTCACCGTTATTTCTTCGCCTTAACTGGCGCAAAATAGAGTGCATCACAGACCGCATCTGGCACATCTGTAACGTATCTGTTTGTTTTACCCTTTTTGGCCACCAGATGGTATTGTGAGCAAATGAAGCCTGGAGAAATTAACCCTTTTGTGAACCACTTGGCTGAAAAGCTTCATGAGGCTTCATCTCGCCACCACTACACATAATAGCTCAATGGTACGAGAATCCCGAGCACATACAACAACGATTCACACCAGACAACTGAACACCAGGGCTATATATACACAGATTAAGGGACAAACAGGTAATGAGACACAGGTGAGACCAATACATGATAACGAGACAAAGCATGATGGGAACTGGAGTCCTTACAAAAACGCAGGCAGTGCACAGAGCAGCAGGTGGCGAAATGAGGCGATAGCAACAGGGCGTGACAACCTGTAACTCAAATATAAAGAAACAAACCAGCAGTATTCTATAATACATCATTAACATCCTAGTGATCGTTTAGATTTTCTTTTTAGTGCACACCATTACATTAAAATGTTGTTGATCGTATAGCGGATTTTTATTACCCTAAATTACAATGACACCTAAGGACAAAGTGAGGTGGTTCTTTGAATAGAGTGACACTCACCGAATCAAAGTTGGATGAAAATATTGTCTTTAGCGATGTTTGGAGAGAACAGAAGCTCTATCCGGGTCACGGCACTTTCCAGTGAAAGTTTATTATTAGATATTACATTAGTATTAGATTACATATAACATCAAATTTGGTAGCATACAGTATGTTGCACATTTCAATGGTGCAAACTCATGAGAAAGTTTGTCATTTAAAACAATTATCACAGAATTTAAAACTTGTTTGCACTTGCTAAATGTTTCCCATCGGGTTATAAATACTACATGCACACTTGGGATCTTCACACACAATAGAACACTTGGGCCAACTACAGGGGATACGTCAAGTGCAAAGACTGCAAGTGTGGGTATTTGGACAAAGCCTTTGTTTAAGCAAGCATCGAGCAATATAGCGAGCCTGGCATTCAACCCCTTCTGTGTTTGGCTGTAAAGGCTCACAGGCATCCTAACACTAAGGTGAGCAGTAGTTCATTATCATTTAAAGAGACATGCACCTAAACAGGTCTCTGTGAACACAGCTGCTGTAGATAAGGTAAAAAGGGTGTTGTTATAAATGACCATTGAGGAATTTTAACCAGAGTATGTTACAGACATTTCATGAAGATCCTAAAATTCATTCAATCTTGGGAATGGGGAAATGGCATAAAATGTTAAACTGCATACTGTACATTAGGCTTTACAGTGCAAATTTGTAGTCAGCCAGCACACAAACACCATACATAACTGATGTTCTTCCTCAATTCAGCTGCTCTTCTGAAGATACATTTCAGCACAATATTCTAAAGAACTATTAAATGCATCCTTTACTAGATCGTAAAGTGAGGAATGGATAATGTCACAGTAGAACTTGCAACACCGAAATGCAAGAAAAGTAGTTCATAACATGGCACCATTGTGGAAAAATATGATGTAATGGGTAAACCTGTGATGGAACACAACAAACGACAGCACTCAACAGTAAGACCATTTTATTTAAAGGCCTCATTTAATTGGTAGGTATGAATTCAGGAAAGTTTACACAAAACTCTAAAAAATTACATGCAGTGATCACAGGGATAAGAGAGCCTATAGATTCAGAACAAAACATTAGTTAAAAAGGGTGTTTAGGCTGTACACTTCAAATATTCACAGTGATTCATTCATTTACTTTCTTTACTTTTGAGTGTACACACAGTTTAAACAGAAAAAAGCACTGTTCTGACACAGGACATTCAAGCATAAAAAGATGTAAGAATTTTATAAATCCAGTACCAAAGTTCAGTTTGCCCCCTAAAACGTTGGTCCACACCTCCGCGGCCATTTCATAATCAGGGAGTTAAAGCTTATGACCAGGAGTAGGGCTCAACCATCTTCAGTCCCAGATGTGTGATTGGATGGGGAACAAGAAGAAACCTATGTTTTGTCACATCCGTGCTGATCTAAGGCAGTGAATACACCGACATAAACAAAAATAGAAATGAGCTTCCTCCCACTGCAGTCATTGAAAATGTATGTCCTGAAGTCTCTGACAAAAAATGTTCAAAATATCCAAAAGGAAATGTCTTGTTAGGCAATTCTTTTCTGGTGTCCATTGTTAGTAAAACAAACAAAGAGAACTGCAGTTTCCTGTAGACACCCTAATATCAGCATGCCAACAAATGTGTGTACAGGGGTGGATGAACTTCTTTAGTATGGCAAAGAGATCTCATAATTTCATGCAGCTATTTAGCTATGAAGATATTTTCATCCAGGGACAAGCTACACCTCCCAAACAAAGCCATGTTTCATATCACAAAATAAGAAAATGAAACACTGAAAAATGGTCAGATGTCTTACTGTATAAAGCAAGGCACGGCATAAACATCTATTGTCTTTAATAGTGCTGTTCAACAACTGCTGGGTTGGAGCAAGTGGCCTTGGGTGAGAGATTAAACATAGGCCCCCAAAGCTGCATGAAACTCAGTGAGGCACTGGACAAGCTGTTGGAATTTTGGCCTCTCTTCTGGATCCAAGGCCCAGCAACATGCCATGACTGCAAACCTAAAACATCAAATAGAGCACATCTTGTAAATAAGCAAAAAATAATTTTCTTTAGAACAATGACAGTGCGCAACCAGCCACTAATAATTCTGTAGCAGATTAATCCAAGCAAAAAAAGTCAAAAATATGCATTGGTCTTACTTTGATGGCAACAAATTAAATGAGTGAGAGATTACCTTGTTGCTCCAGCTCTATTCAAGCCTTCCATTCAAAGCAGGCATAATGAAAAAGTTATTCATCACCTATTCTCTAGAGGAAAGAGTGCTAAGCTATGATTCAACACTGATTAGCTTTTCTGATTGGCATCCACCAAACCATGTTATGGCAACCACACATAAAACAATAAATAAGGGTCAGCTGTTAATTGTGCCAAGAACTGTTTTGTGCTAGGTTCTACAGGATAAAGGTTCATCTGGTCCTCTGCAAAACAATAACGATTTAAGAAATAAATTGCTACTGACAATAGTTTAAGAACACAACATTACTTGAAGGGATAGTTCATCTTCAAAATGAAAATTAAAAAATTATTCACACGCCTTCTTGTCATTTCAAACCTGTATGGCTTTCTTTCTTCTGTAGAACATAAAAGAAGATATTTAGAAAATGTTGGTATCACAAAACCGTTGGTCCCCATTCACTTGCATTGGTTTTGTGTCCATACAATAAAGTCAATGGGGACCAATGGTTTTTGTTTTCTTCAAAATATCCTCTTTTGCAGAGGTGGACGAAGTACACAACTTCCTTACTTGAGTGAAAGTACAGATACTACTGGTCAAATATTACTCCACTACAAGTAAAAGTTGTAAAGACAGATTCTTACTTGAGTAAAAGTACAGAAGTACGTGCTTTTAAAAGTACTCAAGTATTAAAAGTAAATTTCCTTTATGTCAGTTGTGCATTGTTTTATTGTCGTATACCTTATGCCTCTGAAGCAACCTACTGAATACACTGAGTAGCAGTTGTATTAAAGGAGTAGTTCGCTTCAAAATTTGCCCCCATAGTTTTTATTCCTACTATGGAAAGTCAATGGGGGCAGATTTTGCAGTGAGCAACTCCTTTAAGTGCTTTATATGTTTGGCACATATATGTTTAGTTTAGATATAATCCTGTATTATCATTTAGCCTAATTATCCTCATTAGCCCCCTAGGCCTATATGTATTTATGAGCAGTGTTCTTTTATTTTGTATATTCCCTTTACCAGTTTTAGCAGCAATTTACTAGGGATGGGCGATATTATATCGTTTGCGATATACCGGTAGAAATTCCCCACACGATAGGAATTAGTCTTCCCGCAATATAAACGATAAATTCTAGTTGATGACGTATTTCTTTGTGAGACCCATTCACAGCTCATATGTGAAGCGAAAACGGGTATAGCGGAGGGCGGAAGTGAAGCTGAGAAAGAGTTTGCACTAAAAGACGAGCTCTAAATCTCGTTTAGTTTGGCACTGTAGATGCATCCGAGTTAATGTTTAGTTTCACTTTCGTTTTATTTAATTTGTTTGTTAAGTATTCGTTGATAGTCATAATGCGTTACACCACAACATTTAGTTTGGCTAAAAGTATTTATTTAAACATTCGTTAGATGTTATGCGCGCGTGCGCAAATTGTTTAATATGATTTCTTGCCTGTTATATACAGGATGAACGGAGCGTCCCGTGCACAGCTCGCGCCCACATGTGCTTTCATAGCGACACAGCGCGCACAGCACTGCTGCCTGTTTACATACAGTACAAATGCGAGTTTGTATTACGTTATTTTAAATACGTTTATGAGCGTATAAAAGCATGGATTATTTAATTAGATTTCTTTTATCCGCATTTTTCTGTTCTCTTTCTGTAGCGCGAGTCATAGACAGATTCAGTGTATGTTGCTGTGAGAAGAGAAGGTTCACACAGTTCAAGAGAGAGTGATTGACAGCGTGATGCGATCGATCGTTTCCACCCAACAATAGAATATATACAGTTTTAGGTATGACATGATGTGTTTATTGAGCTTTAGTTCATTTAACTTTTCTTTACTACAACCTTTTGAAGTCGAATCTCACTATTATATTTTATATTTACAAAAATACTGTAGGTATATTTTAGGAGCTGTTTGATTTGGGGTAGTTTTACTTTTTGATGTTATTTGTTTTTCTGAGGGTCTAGACTACATGCAGCTACTATCACTTGACGCAAAAACAGCGGTCGATGGCGTTATGGATATATCGTCATTTTTATCGTTATCGCAAGAAATACCAAGAATTATCGTGATAGAGATTTAGGGCCATATCGCCCATCCCTACAATTTACCAGTAAGTAGTAAGGTTCTTGTAAATAGTAAAGTGTAGAAGCCATCTGTTTGTTGGATTTATTACCATTTGTATTACCATAATTTAACTACAAACATAAAACTATAGCTAGTATAATGAAACTATGGTATGTTTAGTTGCTGTGGTTTTACTATTATTAATTGGAGTATGGTTACTATATATAGAAAATGGTAAATTTGTGTATATACTGTGGTTTTACTGCAAATACCATCCCTGCTGAAAAAAAACAATGGATTTTTGAATTAGAATGAGATTTTTAAATTAAATTCCTCTTTGTAGTGTGTTTGGGGTTTTATTCCAATAGGATTTACCATCCCACCAATAGAATCCATCACATACAAGTAGACAACACGTATCCATAGTACAATTTCCATTATAACCATTATATCCATTACATTCTATGTTGTATTTTGGGCAGGGTTCTATAGTTTTTATTTCAACAGGAATACTTCAACTATAGTTACTTCAGTAAAAACATTATTCATTTTCCAAATCGCTTTAAATGATATAGCAGCAGATCAGAAGTTAACACGCACGAGTAGCTCAAGGTGTATGTGATGCTTATTTACCGTTTAGCCATTATGCCGATCATTTTCATGACAATGTTTCTACGATCTTTGACTGATCGTAACCCACAGATGATTACACCACACTTTAACATGTGCCTTTTCGTCTTTTATTGTTCTATTTGCCTTTTTAGAACGCTATCAACGGTGTAGCAGCGCCTATGTTTACATTAGTTGTGGCCTAATGGTTAAAGAGTCGGACTCGTGACCAGAAGGTTGCCGGTTCAATTCCCAGGGCCGGCGGGTAACAACTGAGGTGCCCTTGAGCAAGGCACCTTACCCCTACTTGCTCCCCGGGCGCTGCAGTGATAGCTGCCCACTGCTCCGGGGGTACGTGTGTTCACCACTTGCTGTGCGTGTGTTCACTACTCTCTGGATGGGTTAAATGCAGAGGTCACATTTCGTTGCCTTGTACTTGTACATGTGCAATGACAATAAATTGAATCTAAATCTAAATATCTAAATCTAAAAATTAGTTTAGCGGGGAAGATCCCAGAGTTGCCAGATTTGCGTAAAAAAATCTGCCAAGTGGCCATTCAAAGCTTGCCGGAAAACCGCGAGCTTAGAAAAACTGAAATACTTGGCAACAGTAAAAGGTCCTGGCAGATCGCAAGCCAGATAAATTGCGCACACAGGAAACCCCGCTGCATAGAAACCATTTTCTACTTTTGGACCTTTTTATAAATGTAGTGGAGTAAAAAGTATGATATTTGTCTTTCAAATGTAGTGAAGATAAAGTAAAAGTACTCAGAAAAAATAATACTCAAGTAAAGTACAGATACTCAAAAAGTGTACTTAAGTACAGTACTCAGGTAAATTTACTTCGCTACTGTCCACCACTGCTCTTTTGTGATTTGCAGAAGAGAGAAAATCACACAGGTTTAAAATGACAACATGGTGAGTAAATAGTGACAGAATTTTCATTTTGAAGGTGAACTATTCTGTTAACAGGAGTTTATTTTAAAGGTCCAATGTGTATTTTTTTGGAGGATCTGTTAGATCTATTAACAGAAATGCAATATAATCGAAGAGCTTTAGCATGACCACATGTTAGGTCACATTAATAGGGTCATAAAAAGTTACCCCCTCTCTAGGAGACACACTCCAGAGACAGCAGGGGACAAACAGAACACATTTTCATCTCCAGAGGTCTCGCCTCGAACACCAACAGGACAGTTTATGATTCTCAATCCCAACCTCCAAGGGACTGCATGGGGAGAACGAAGCCCTCTGCCATGTTGAGAGAAAGCAGGTGACCCAGAAGACACCAGAGAACTTTCCAACACACACGCGCATACTTGTATATGGGGATACGAGGACTCTCCATAGACGTAATGGATTTTATACTGTACAAACTGTATATTCTATTCCCTAACCCTACCCCTAAACCTAACATCACAGAAAACCTTTGGCATTTTTTTCTTTTTAAAACAATCGCCATTTAGTATGTTTTTTAAGCGATTTAGTTTACGAGGACACAGAAAGTGTCCCCGTAAACCATGTTTACGTTGTTATACATTACAGAGATTTGTGTCCTCGTAAACCATGTATACAAGCTAGGGATGTGTGCTACAACTAATTTGACAGTCGTTTAAACTAAAGTTTTGTAACCGTGTAGTCGACTAGTCTGAAACTAACAATGGCCCAGAAGCCAGTCCAAAAAACTTTGCATAGGGCCTATGTAATACATTTGAAAGACTAAAGAATGTAGGCTATTAATCAAACAGATCATATACAATATTTAACGTAGCTAAAACAGGCATATGTGTTCCACTTGCCTTACGTTATGACCATAAATATTTATGCATTTGCTGACGCGCCAACTCAGTGATTCAGTGGCTGCAAGAAGTGACGCGATTGCGCATTTCTGGTTGCCTGGCTGGTCTGTGCCTGGGCTTAAAATATGTAGCCTATAAGACCTTTTCTTCTTTAAGTCTGTTTTTTTCGGACTCTAAAAGTTCAATTAAATTTTAGTAAAAGTGTGTCTATTACACTGAAATCATAAAACTTAAAATATTAACAACAATTGATTAAAATCTTGAAAACGAATGTTTCATAATTCGTTTATTTAAATGTTGAATTATAAAAACAGCTTTTTTAATTATGTCACAATTTAAATACAAGTTATAATTAGGGTAGGCCTATAGCCTATCAACAAACAAGATAGTCTACATTATATCATGTTTATATTAGTTATAAAGCAAAGCAATGTGTGTAAACAAAAAAAGCGAATAGAAAGCAATGGACAAAAGTACTGAACAAGCTACAGAACGCATTTGATCTCACGCAGGGTGAATGAAAAAGCCGCTAATAAAGCATACTGCACATACTAGGTAATTTAGAGAACATACATAGGCTAAGCACTCGAGTCCGCATGTGATTATGATGTTAATATTATTTTGCATGTTAATGTTGAGAAAATGCAAGCATTATGCTCGGATGAAAGTCGGCTCAATGTTTGTGAACGATAACTCTGTCTGAGGAATCTGCGCAAACTCTGCAAGGGCACACAGATAACACTGCTAAGTGATCACGTTTATTCAAGCACTTTTTTGTGATAAACATTATAATCAAAGAAATTTCAAAGTTCTGTGAATCTAGAAGCTGAGACATTCTCTTCTCAGTTTTATTGAGTGTGCTCAAGATGCATTCACCGCATTTACAGCTCAATCTGCCACTTCAATCCATCTTTCATGCATTTTAAATATTAAAATGAATTGTTAACATAACTGTATGTAGCTTTAGATCATTATCTACTTTTCAGTCTTATGCCTGCATTCCGCACTTCCCTCCGCGTTTTCCGCATTACGGCAATAAGAACCCAATACAGTTTGGTTGCACATAGCTCCAGTGAAATCATTATTATGCCACTTTGATGTGACATAGTTTGCGTAAAACCTACCCATTTTCCTCCTTTAAAAAACACACCCACAACTCGTCTTTCAAGTGGTCATTTCTGAGCGTGCTGCAATTGGCACAAAGGAAACGCATGCTAGATCTGACCTAAAATTAAAACATTTCGTTCCTGATACACTTTTAAAGACAATTAATACTTATTTTTTTCAAACATATTGTTTTAGTATGTTATTTAAAATGTTTTTAAACACATTAAAATAAAAGTCATTTAAATTATAACATTTTGAGTAATTTTTTCGTGTAATCGACTGTTGTTTTCAGTGTCGACTAGTAGGAGCTGTACCGTTTAAACAACTAGTCGATTAGTCTCGCACATCCCTAATACACAGAAAGGTTATCCTCTTATGCAGCCACAATAAACTGTTCAAACTGTATATATGGGTTAATGACATGACACTCATTTTTTTGTGTCCCTGTGGTTTAATTGCATTTAAAAGGTTTAAATTTCAAAATAAATGAGCAAATTACTTGCATACATTCTCTTTTCTGAGGACCCAAGACTGAAATTCTGGTTTTAATTAATTTTGAGAGAATATTTGGGGAATGACTGCAGAATTGTCAATGTGGTGTAACCTTAAAAACTTAATACCAAAAATTTCACCAAATTCAAAAGGTGAAATTCTCAATAAAACACCACATCAGCTACAGAGAAACACCGTGCTGTCTGCATAACTTACTTTATTAGAAAACTATTATAACACATGGTTCTTTTCACAAGAAATCCAATGTACACAATGGCAAATGTATGCATAGCTCTTAAAAGTGCAAATGGATGTTATATTGTGAATGCTTGGTATGGAGGATTTAGCAGTGTGAGCTCCTTTGGATTTCTGAGTTACGTGCAGTATCCTAATAAAAGTATGTAGCGCCGCTATGAATGTATGATCTGATTTGCACTCCTCACGAAAATTATTGTATTACTGCTGCTAAAGCATATATTTTAGGGCTGTCAAACGATTAATCGCATCCAGAATAAAAGTTTGTGTTTACATAATTATGCATATTAATTTTGTATTAACACAAAACAGTGTGATGTTTATTACAGTCATTGAAAAAAAATACATAGTAAATTCAAAAATTGGGGAACAAAAACACGTAGAGCTTTTAATTGTAGCACAAAATGTCAGAAAACCGGCTTAACCTAAAATTATATTTATTTTATAAGCTGATATCGGTCGATAATATCTGTGTGCCGATAATAAATATATGCCCTATACATATTATAATTAATTTGGGGAATCATGTGAGTAAAGCCAAATTCATTAAGTGTAAAGGTGGTGTTAACCACCATTTAAGGAGCAATTTTGTTACTATTATGCAAGACGACATGTGACAGGAAATGAAATCACAAAGAAGAACCCCTGGTGACACTAACTGTTGCATGCACAGGTTAGTAACTCTCTTTAAATGTGAGATCATTTGACATTTTAAGGGTATGGTCAGGTATTCTTAGGTATACATGTCGAATGGTATGGCCCCAGGTATAGATTGATAATTCATAATTATTATAAAAATTAGTATTAACTTTAAAAATATAATTTAAAATATTCCCATCAAGGCCATATGTTTTTACGTAGGTGTCCATTTATGCCTGTCAAATTTTATTTTAAAATGTTTCGCACCTAAATGCTCCTCTTTTAGCTTCCTGCACAATGATGTATAGGACGTGGACTGGTCTTGCATCATATGCTCTCCATAATAACTTCAGGTAATACGTTTAATTTGGCATCCTGCCATAAACATGCAAATTACATGCAAAAACAAAGAGATTCTTTCCCGCGCACCGATGGCTCCTCTACATTGGCCCGTTGACCCGCTGAGGGTGTGGAATGTATGAGCTTAAAGGGCTTTTCAGACTGCACATGAAACCATTAATATATGCGAATGACCAACGAAGTTTGCTTTCACATCAAGGGTGATGGGTAAAACAAGTGACTCGGGAGAGAAACCCAGGGAACCAAACACGTTGTATCATCATTATACAAACACTCCAATCTCCGGAAGAACTCTGTGAATTCCTTCACCAGCGATCCATCAGTACTATCTTTCTCTCAACGCGCATCAGGATTCTTGTGGGCAAAAGGTCGATGCAAGTATCCATTTAACCATTCTTCAACGCGCTGAAGTTTTTCCCCTTAATTTGTTAAGGTGATTTTTGTAAGAGAACTGATGTTTTGGACAGTAGTAATTTAAAATTGCCATTCTTTATTCTTGTCCTCGTTTCATGCTTTCCTTTCTTAATGTATGTATGTTTCAGTGTGTATGCGTTTGTTTAGTTATATATTTTGTGTGCACCACAGTTTTAGTTAATAAACGTTCATTTGTATTCACACGAATTTGAAGGCGTTCCACATTGCAAGCGAAACGAATTATCGTCAGCTACTATTTCACTGGTATACCAGGTGGCGCTGATGGGCAATGTGATCGCTGATGTTTCAGTAGAAGAATAAACGCAGCTAAAGACACAGCCGGCGGCATACAGACTGATGTAAAATGTTGTATAATAATTAGTATACAAATAAACATGACTTGAGATAATGTCAGTATTTTTCATGGCTGTGTCATATTTTAACTAGAAAATTGTCTGGGCTGCGTTTCCCAAAAGCATCGTAAGGCTAAGTAGATCATAAAAACAATCATACGAATCATCTTAGACTTACGCACCATTTCCCAAAAGCAATAACTTAAAGGAAAAGTTCACCTAAAAAATGTGTCTTCTAACAAATGATGTATGGTTGTGGCTGGATTGCTGTATGAAAGTTACTCTGCATTTCAAGTAGAGTAGAAAGTTGTTTAAAAGGGAAATGGCCAAAATGCTTAGAGGTTGTCACTGTTTTTAACTTTCTCCTGCTGTCGTGGTGTAGCCATGATTGCTTCTTTGAGACTACTGTGAACTATCCTCTAATTACTGAGAGGAAGAATGTGATTAAAGGTTTTCAAGCTGTTATAAAGCTTATATCACACACACTGCCTATCATGTTCCAACAATTGCTGAAGGCAATTCTTAAAGAAACTGAATGCCTGGTTGGCTGAGAAATTGCATTGATTAGCTTTTCCATTTATCGTTCTCTAATTTAAAGGTCCAGTGTGTCATTTTTGGGATGATCTATTGATAGAAATGCAATATAATATACATAGCTATGCCGTTAGAGGTGTACAAAGAGCTTACACAATGAATCATTAAGTTTGTATTACCTTTGAATGAGCTATTTCTATCTACATACACCGTGGGTCCCCCTGCATGTAATTCGCCATGTTCTGTCAGCCGTTGTAGTGTTTCGAAAGGGAGGGGTGGAGTGAATGGTAGGTTGCAATTCGCAACCTTGCCACTAGATTTTACTGACTGGACCTTTAAAAGTTAATATAAATAATTACCAAACTTTGTGCTTATTATTAAGTGCCGGTAATGCATGTGTACAATAAACATTTTGTCTAAACCTAGAAATGTGTAAGCTAGATAATACATAGGCCCTAATAAAACAAACTTAATTTGAAATTGCCACCCCCACACAACCTAAAAGTGTAATAAAATGTGGTTCAACAAACACATAGACAACATTTTATTTTTACTTTTTGTTTTCCCTAGAGCATGCAAAATACATTGCAGAATTAGAGTAGATGAGTCCTAGAAAAAGATATTACACATTGAACAAGAAATAATCAAAACATGTTAAACAACATTAAACAATATTCGCCTACCATATGCACATCGGGTGAAAATAATAAGCCTAAACATTTCGAAAAGGTGTTTAGGTGTATTATAAGGTGACATGTCAGCACCTGACAGACAGATAGCCAATCGTAAGTAGCACTTGAAGGGATAGTTCACCCAAAAATTAAAATTCTGTCATCATTTACTCACCCTCAGGTTGTTTCAAACCTATATACATTTCATTGTTCTGTTAAACACAAAGAAAGATATTTGTAAGAATGTTAGCAATTTTCAGTTCTGTGAAATCATCCACTACCAGAGTAGGAAAACAAATATTGTATATTTTGTTGTTCTGTTGAACACGAAATGAGATATTTTGAAGAATTTAGGAACACAAACAGTTCTGGGGCACCTTTGACTACCATTTAATTTTTCCTTCTATGGCAGTCAATGATGTCACAGAATTGAAAGATGCTAACATTCTTCCAAATATCGTATAATTACAAAGTAATTTATACATGTATGAAATTACATGAGGGTGAGCAAATGGTGACAGAATTTCAATTTTTGGGTGAACTATCACTTTGAAGCACTGCTATGTGCAATTATGTAAAGTGCATTTTTGGGAAACGTACATCAAACAATGAAGAACATTGACAAAATCTCAGTGGTAAGATCAATGGTTTTCTGGAAACGCAGCCCTGACTGGTTATGACTGTTGTGTTTATAGCACTACAAAAGCATACAGTATTTTCAACAGATTATGATAATCTGGCATTACTTCAGAAAAGATTGATGTAACGTTATGCAGTTATGTTACAAAGTAATCACGTGGATCATGGACATTTATCTACGTGATATTTTACTGCTGAGTTTAATGTTTTTAACTAAAATAAATATAAACCACTTTGTATTTTTGTTATACTGAATATCTATTTATTTTGAGCTAAAAAACACAATGTATATATTTATCATTTTAAAGACTTATAATTCAATTCAATTTTATTTATATAGCGCTTTTCACAATGTGCATTGTTCCAAAGCAGCTTTACAGGAGCAAATAAGAAAAACACAGAAAGGTAAAACACAGCACAGTGCATGGTGTTTATAGACCAAGCAAGATCATTATAATAAATAATATCTAATAAATAAATGAATAAATAAATAAATAAATAAATGCAGTCTCCCGGTGAGCAAGCCAACACTGCACTGCTCTGTTCCTTTAACTTATAGTTAAAGGAACAATACAGAGTTTTTAGGAGGATCTATTGATGGAAATGCGATATAATATACAAAACTATTTCTTCAGATGTGTACAAAGACCTTACGTAATGAAGCGTTATGTTTGTAATACCTTAGAATAAGATGTTTATATCTACATACATTGAATTTGCCGCCATGTTTTGTACAGCAGCCCTAACAACAACTCGGACAAACAACTCAACAACGCGCGTTTCCTCTTCCTCTCCGCCGCGGTATTGTGGTGAAACAGATCGCGGGATGATCCGTGATCTTTACGGATCGTGCTCTCCGGTTTGGAACGCATGTGACCCGCAGATTAACTGAAAGTTTATTCATCATCGAGTAAAAAAGTAAAACGCGCTCTCGCTCGCTCTCCAGTTTCAGCTCCAATGCGCTCTCTCTCTCTCTCCAGTATCTGGACGAGTACAATATTAAAGCGCTTCCAGACAAACAATGACGCTCAAAACTGCTCCGTCACACAGCTAATATTACAACAACATATTTTGGTATGTTAGTATGTTACTCACATACTGAGTCAAAGCAACCTCCTCGAGGGTGATTTTTAAACGAACTTTCTGTCCAACGTCTCTCTCTGCTGGAAAGTATCTCCACAGATATTCAGCTAAAAGCCTTAGTACCGCGGGTCTTAACGCGTCTCCGCTGGAAAGTCTTTATATTAACGCAGGTCCTAGCTCCTGTCTCACTTTTATCCTTCTTTTTACACTTATGATCCACAAACAGTTTATTTTATGTAATACATAAGTCATAGCTCTTTCTATAGTCTTTCTAATGCCCGCAAAATCTCTTCCCTGCGTCAACATGAGAACGACATCTTTTTGTACTGTGGTGGCCACCGTCGTGTTTGGACTGAGCGATTTGTGGCAAATCTATAATACAACGCTAGTGGCCGCTGTTAATTAAGAACTGTGCTTTTAATATTGCAGTGCCTAAAAGGATTTAATCAAGCGTCAGTACTGATTAATATTAATACGTTACCTTATGGTGTATATGCAAATGTGACAAGAATCTTCTAAAACAATAATCAAGGAAAATCATTTGGTGGACGAATGCAGTAGTGATCGTTTTTTTTTTAACTTTGCTACATTGGGTAAATGCTACTGAATACACATAGTTGATGTTAGATGTGTGTATTTGCCATTTAGTTAAAATTAAATAATTTATCTCAGATTAATTACAATAACATGCATAACAAATGTCTTCTGAATGTCTTCAGAGGTGTATAAAGACCTTACACAATTAAGCGTTATGTTTTTATTACCTTAGAATGAGCTATTTCTATCTACATACATCGTGGGTCCCCCTGCATGGAATTCGCCATGTTGTTTCTAAAGTAGCCCTAAACGGAAAAACTGCTCTATAGATCTCTTCTTCGGCAAAGAAAAGAAAACGTGACGACATCTTACACTTGTGATATTCCCGGGTCAAAATGACCCGCCTACCAAAGAGAGCTTATAAATCACTCTATATGCTATATTATCACCAAATATTGGATTTAATCTTTTTGTCAACTTGTTTTCTTTCAGGTAATAATGGTTCCCTTTCTGTCGGTCTCTCGACATTGTGTCGAGCCGACAGATGGGGTTCGTCCTTGAGAACCAATCGCTACTACTTGGAAAAGGCCAATGAAAATTGGCAAATGAAATTTGCATGCCGGACTCCGCTCCCGGATATCCGGGTATAAAAGGGAGATGGCGTGCTTCATTCATTCACCTTTTGTTCTTTGGAGCCTTCGCTACTACTTAGCAACTTCAGACTGCCGGTTCTACGACGTGGTGCAGCGGAGTGTCCCTTCCTGCGGCGACTTCCCCTGGGCGTCTCGGCAGTTCCAGAGGTGTTCGAGATTTCTAAAAGAGCAAATTTCTCCAGCGTGGCATGTCCCGCTGTTCTTGTGGGTGCGATACCCTCATCGAGGAGGGGGACGGACACGATGTCTGCCTCAAGTGTTTGGGTCTCCAGCACGCTGAGGCAGCCTTCGTTGACTCATTTTGCCTGCACTGCGGGCGGATGGTCATCCAGACACGGAAGGCTGCCTTCTCTCGGGAACCAGCCACCACCTCGCATGCTTCCCGGGCCGTGATGAGAATGGCTAAGGCCATACCGTCTGCCAATGCTCACGGCGAGGGTGATATGGGGGCCACTGCGAGCGTAAATCCGTCAGCCAAGTGCTCGCTGGACCACTCGCACCCCGTCTCGCTCGTCTGACCGTTCCCAAGAAGGCGGTTGCACACCGTCTGGATCCTCACGGAAACGGTGCGTGAAGATGATGAGATGTCGATTGCAGCATCGGAGGGCGATTTGCTGGCATCCGATCCCGACGATTCCTTGCAGCTCCCCCCCACGGGGGGTCAAGCTCAGGAAGAAGCAGATTTCGAGATGTCGGCCATGCTTTCCCGGGCCACCGTGAGCATTGGGTTAGAGTGCACTCCACCGCCTCTTCCCCAGCGCTCACGGCTGGACACATGGTTCTTGGGCTCTGAGTGCGACTCCAAGCCGTGCCCAACCCCGGTTCCGTTCTTCCCGGAGGTGCATGAGGAACTGATGAAGACGTGGAACGCCCCTTTCTCGGCTCGTACACGTCAGACCAGTTCCGTCGCCCTTTCTTCCATTGATGGTGGGGCAGCTAGAGGCTACGTGGACGTGCCCCAGGTGGAACGTGCAGTCGCGGTGCACCTGTGCCCGCAGACGGCGTCCACCTGGAGAGGTCGACCGAAACTCCCGTCTAAAGCGTGTAGGACTTCGGCATCGCTGGTGTCGAAGGCCTATGCTGCTGCGGGCTAAGCTGTCTCCTCTCTCCACGCCATGGCCATCCTGCAGGTCCACCAGGCCAAGGCGTTGAAAGAGATCCACGAGGGTAAAACCGACCCAGGGTTAACGCAGGAACTCCGCACCGCCACCGACCTCACCCTACGGGCGACCAAGGTGACTGCGCGGGCCCTGGGTCGGGCGATGTCCACTCTTGTGGTCCAGGAGAGGCATCTCTGGCTTAACGACGCCGAGAAAGTCCGCTTTCTCGACGTGCCCATCGCGCAAGGTGGGCTGTGATCCACACAGGGCTGTGATCTCCCTTCGGGGGCCTAGCGCCCACTTTCTCACAAAAAGAGTTTCCAATCTCCCTGGGTGTTTCTCACAGCCGCTCTCACCCTCTGCAAGATGGTGTTCGGCAACTCGACGTTGCGTCTTGGCGAGGCGCAACATCGAATATACATTGCAGTCCTCAGAACTCTCAAATCGACGGTGCGTGGAGCTGCATCGCCAGGCAGGCAAACCAGCAGAGCCAGTCTCCTCCCCGGGGGTCCCACCTCAGGGGGTCGATGAAGCAGATTGTAGCCTTAGTCCCCATGTCTCAGTCCCTGGGAGCTTGGCTCGAGCTTCCCATACCGTCACGGTGGCTGAGGGAAACGATCCGTCTCGGCTATGCGATCTAATTCGCCAAACGCCCGCCCAAGTTTCGGGACATCCTCTCTACCTCAGTCAGAGGTCAGGATGCTCCCGTACTACGGTCCGAGGTTTGCCACCCTTCTGGTGAAGGAAGCGATCGAGCCCGTCCCTCTAGCCGAGATGTCCAACGGGTTTTACAGACTGTACTTCATCGTCCCCAAAAAGGGCAGGGGGATGCGCCCCATTCTAGATCTGCATACCCTGAACAGGCACCTGCACAAGCTGCTGTTCAGGATGCTCACGTAGAAGCGCATCCTGCCATCTGTCAGATGTCAGGATTGGTTCATGGAAATCAACCTGAAGGACGCTTACTTTCATGTCTCGATTCTCCCTCGTCATCGCCCGTTCCTACGGTTCGCTTTCGAGGGTCAGGCATATCAGTACAGAGTCATCCATTTCGGTCTGTCCCTGTCCCCACGAGTCTTTACGAAGTTCGTGGAAGCCGCCCTCACTCCCCTCAGGGAGAGGTGTGTGGGTACTGAACTATCTCGACGACTGGCTTATCTTGGCACACTCGCGAGATCTGTTGTGTACACACAGCGACCTGGTGCTCCGGCACCTAGATCAACTGGGACTACAGGTCAACCGAGAAAAGAGCAAGTTCTCCCCTGTGCAGAGCATCCTCTATCTTGGTATGGAACTCAACTCTGTCTCCATGACAGCGCGTCTGACTACAGAACGCACCCAGTCAGTGTTGAACTGCCTGAAACATTTCAAGCAGTCAGCGGTCTCCCTGAAACAATTTCAGAGGCTCCTGGGACACATGGCATCCTCGGCGGCGGTGATACCTCTCGGGTTGATGCACATGAGACCGCTCCAACACTGGCTACAGAGTCGAGTTCCCTGGAGAGCGTGGCACACCGGCAGCAGGCGGATGGTAGTTACGCCTCTCTGCCGACGCACCCTAACTCCTTGGTCTTCCATGACCTTCCTTCGAACAGGGGTCCCCCTTGGGCAGGTTACAAGGCATGTCGTGGTGACGACGGACGCCTCCCTGCAGGGCTGGGGTGCAGTGTGCAACGGGCACGCAGTGTCGGGGCTATGGACGGGCACGCAGCGTCGGGGCTATGGACGGGCCCCCGCCTGCGCTGGCATATCAATTGCCTAGAGTTGTGGACCGTGCTACTCGCACTGAAGAGGCTGCAGCCTCTCGTGCAGGGCAAGCACGTGCTGGTCCGGTTGGACAGCACTACTGCAGTAGCGTATATCAACCGTCAGGGTGGCGTTCGCTCACGGCAGTTAACACGACTTGCCCGACGCCTCCTCCTGTGGAGTCAGCAGGTGACCCGCTCCCTGCGTGGCATGTATATCCCAGGCAACCTGAACCAGACAGCGACGCACTCTCTCGTCAGTCGACGCCTCACGGAGAGTGGCGACTCCACCCCCGCGCAGTTCAGCTCATTTGGGTGCAGTTCGGGCAGGCTCAGGTAGACCTGTTCGCCTCCCTGGAAACCACCCATTGCCCGCTTTTGTACTCCCTCTCCGAGGCTCCCCTTGGCACGGATGCCCTAGCGCACAGCTGGCCGCGGGACAAGCGGAAGTACGCCTTCCCCCCAGTGAGCCTCATTGCACAGACTCTGTGCAAGGTCAGGGAAGAGGAGCATCAAGTGTTAATTGTTGCGCCACACTGGCCCAACCTGACTTGGTTCTCGGAGCTAATGCTCTTGACGACAGCTCCCCCTGGCTGATTCCCCTGATGAAGGACCTGCTTTCCCAGGGGAAGGGCACGTTGTGGCATCCCAGGCCAGACCTCTGGAACCTCCATGTCTGGCCCCTGGACGGGATGAGGAGATCCTGAGTGGCCTACCCCCGGCGGTGGTAGAGACCCTATCTCAGGCAAGGCAAGGGAACCAGCCACTAGGCGACTGTACGCCTACAAGTGGCACCTCTTCTCGTCCTGGTGCTCTTCTTGAAGAGAAGACCCACGGAGTTGTGTGATCGGGACCGTGCTGTCCTTTCTACAAGAGAGACTCGAGACTAACCTCTCCCCATCCACACTGAAAGTGTATGTAGCCGCCATTGCCGCTCATCACAACTCAGTTGCTGGAAAGTCTCTAGGACAGCACGACCTGGTCATTAGGTTCCTAAGGGGCGCGAGAAGGTGGAATCCGCCTCGTCTGCGCTCCATACCCTCTTGGGACCTTGATGTGGCCCTGGCGGGCCTCAACAGGCCCCCCTTCGAGCCCCTAGGAGATGCCGCTCTTTCTCATCTCACGATGAAGACAATTCTCCTGATGGCGCTCGCCTCCATCAAGAGGGTAGGGGACCTACAAGCATTCTCCGTGTCCCCTGACTGCCTAGAATTCGGACCCAGGGATTCTCACGTTATCCTGAGACCTCGGCCCGGCTACGTGCCCAAAGTTCCCACCACTCCTTTTCGGGACCAGGTGGTGAACTTACAGGCGCTCCCCACCGGGGAGGAAGACCCAACCCCGTCCGTGTTGTGTCCAGTACGCTCACTGCGCCTCTACTTAGACCGCACGCAGAGCTTCAGGAGCTCGGATCAGCTCTTTGTCTGTTTCAGAGGTCAGCAGAAGCGGAGGGCTGTCTCCAAACAGAGGTTATCGCAGTGGATTGTGGATGCTGTCATGACGGCCTACCAATCCCAAAACCGCCTGTGCCCACTCGCAGTGAGAGCTCACTCCACCCGGGGTATAGCCTCCTTGTGGGCACTGGCACACGGCGCCTCTCTGACAGACATATGCAGAGCTGCGGGTTGGGCTACACCCAACACCTTCGCGAGGTTCTACAACCTCTGCGTAGAACCGGTGTCAGCCCGCGTCCTGCATGGTAAAATGTAGGACCGGCAACCGGTAGGGTGTACGCCTATGACAGTACCTTCCCCCCATTTCTCTAAGTGGGTCAGCGTACTAATTCAGCCTCCCTTCTTTCCCCACTGGGTGAAGAACAGGCACTCCATCAATCACTAAGCAAGCACCTCCTGCGGGCGAGCTGGGCAGAGCAGCCCTGCCCCTTGGGCCGGGTACCACCTGAGTTATTCACAACATAGCTCTAACCGGACCTAGTGCTACCGGACGTTGTAACCCCCCAGCAGGGCGGTTCTGTCTGATGTATCCTCATGTTGGTTCCCACCTTGGTAACCTTCCCTAGGTGGACCTCCACCTCACGGTTAACTCCTTCAGTCCGCACATTCTTCCCATGAGTTCTCCCCTAATGGTGAGACCATGTTGGTATCTCCACTAAACTCCTCCCTGCGGTAGGAAGTGGTCTCTGTAGCGCATCCCCTGTTTGAGGAAGTAGCGCTTATCCAGTGGCCTTACGGTACCAGGCGGCTTCTCGCTGTTAGAGAAACAAGGCCGCCGCCTGTGAGGCCGAAGGCAGGGGCCTTCCCACCTTTCAAGAAAAGCTCTGGGACCCCCTACCTACCCACTGGTAGGTTACAATTTCGCGGTAGCGCTCACGGCTGACACGCCCAGGCCAGTCACCATCACTTCGCTAGAGATTGTGACAGGGCACAGTGTTGTGGCGTTTTCCATAGGAACCCCATCTGTCGGCTCAACACAACGTTGAGAGACCGACAGAAAGGGAACGTCTTGGTTACGGATGTAACCTCAGTTCCATGATGGAGGGAACGAGACATTGTGTCCTTTATGCCACAACACATGCTGCCCACTGCAGCAGTCGTGAGAGGTCTCAGGCTCCTCAGAACAAAGGTGAATGAATGAAGCACACCATCTCCCTTTTATACCCGGATATCCGGGGGCGGAGTCCGGCATGCAAATTTCATTCGCCAATTTTCATTGGCCTTTTCTAAGTAGTCGGAAGCGATTGGTTCTCAAGGACGAACCCCATTTGTCGGCTCAACACAACGTCTCGTTTCCTTCATCAGGGAACTGAGGTTACATCCGTAACCAAGACGTTTTGTGTTTCTTTTTCAAACTGATTAATTGTAGGCTTCATTGATCTGAGCTAAGACACCTAAAAATTATCGGCCATTGAAAGTAAGTGAGGAAGATCACAAAACTCAGGACCTTTATTTTGAAATCATTTTATTTTCTGAATAAAGGTGTGAAGTAACAATTATGCTGTTTCTGTGTCAAATCTGACCATTGTGACATACAAGACAGAACACATTAACGCTATCACATATAGAGAACATTTTATGGAACATTTCATAGACAATAACAATACTGTCATTCCAGTAAGATATATTTTTCACGTAGGAGCAAAAGTTGACCACCTGTTGACCCATGTGTCTGTCAAATCTGGCCATTGTGACAAACAAAAAAGAACACACTGACACTGTCATACAAAGAAAATTTCTTGGTGCAACAAAAACTGTACATATTCTTTATGCACACTGTGGGCCCCAAAAGATATTCCATGAAATATATATGTCTGTATGACAGCATTAATATGTTCTAAGCTAATGTTTTCAAGTCTAATGGTCAAATTTGAAAGGGAACAGCAACAAGGGTAACTTTAGACCCCTTTTCAGAAAATAAAAGCATCTCCAAATAAAGGTCCTGTTTTTGTGATCTTTCACTTTCAAAGGCCAGTCATTTTTGACCAGAAACACAAGTGTCACCTTGTGAGATTTTGAACAAAACAAAAGCATTTCATTACACTAGTGTGATAAACAGTGGATCTTTTTCATATTTTATTTAATATTAGCAAAATGCATAACTATTAGCAATATGCATTTCACGCATAACTAAGGTGCGTAAGCTCAGATCAATGAGGCCTACGATTAATCAGTTCAGAAAAGAAACACAAAACCAGTATTAACTGAAAGATAACAAGTTGACAAAAAGATTGAATCCAATATTTGGCGATAATATAGCATATCGGGTGATTTTTAAGCTCTCTTTGGTGGACGGGTCATTTTGACCCGGGAACATCACAAGTGTGATTCTGTGTCATTTTGTATACAATTAAAGCATTTCAGAACAAACTTCCTGGTTAAACAAATAAGTCTAGATAAAAGTAGGCAAGTGTGAACATCAGTGCAAATTTTTGTCATATTTTATGTTATATTGCCAAAATTATTCACAAAAAAAGCTTTTTTCAGTCAAAAACTGAGGTGCCTTAACTAGGCATCTGTTAGAAAAAGAAACACAAATCAGTCCTAAATGAAAGAAAACAAGTTTACAAAAAGATCGAATCCAATATTTGGTGATAAAATTGCATAACGTGTGATTTATAAACTCTCTTTGAGTAGGCGGGTCATTTTGAACCGGGAACACCACAAGTGTAACAAGGTGGGGAAAAAAACACACAAAAGCAACTAAAAAGTACATTCTTTTGTGAGAGGTTGTTATAGTCTGTGAACAAAGTCACCAAATGTCAGTCCAATTCAATAACATTTACTAGTATTTTTGGATTAAAGGAATAGTTCATCTTCAAAATGAAAATTCTGTTATCTTTTACTCACCCTGTTGTCATTGAAAACCTTTGTGAAAAATGTTGGTAACCAAAAACCGTTGACTGGTCCCCATTGACTTCAATTGTATGAAAAAAAACAATGCAAGTCAATGGGGACCAGGAGCATCGCAAGTGGGGGGAAAAGGGTGACTGATTACATAGGGCCTTGGCATGTGAGGGGCCTTGACGTTCCTGAAATTATATTTATTATTATTTTACAATTGTATGCCTATACTGCGCATCTGTGCAACTTCTCTGTTCTCCGCTAACTTTGACTTCGGCAGACGTCTGTCATGCCTCACCACGAACTGCACGATAGGGTGTATAGGTAAAGTGGAATGGACTCACATCCCTGCTGAAAGCATTCTGTTATGACTCCACAAGAGATCCGTGCATTCCCCTCCGGGTGTGCATTCACTGACTCCGCTCACAGCAGATGATGGATCGTCTCATCAACAGGTAGATGAAGTACAATACACTTTACAGCTAGTGCTTGATCTGATAAAAGTAGTATTTGGGTAGTTTGATTTTAGTATTTGTATCAGAAATGTATTGTTTTTGTTTCTGATAGTGCAGTGGCACTATTTTTGGAAGCCTGCTTAAATGATTGAAATCGATCTCGGAGGTCTAAATTAACACCAAATTCACTGTTCTTAGCCTTTACAAAAATTAGGCAGGAGACTGTGAGAGTTATATTCAGCAGAAAACCCCAAAAATAGTTGGAGTTTAATATACAGGGCAGGCTGCTAACTTTTAAAAGAATCACTTGAAAACAATGTACACCGGACTACGGAGCGCATGAAGGGACAAACATCTCGCTCTTTTTGTTTTTATCTGCGTATTGAGGTAAACTTTGGATATGTACGAAGTTGAGGCAGTTCTTCTGACATATTCATTTTATCCCTAATAATATATATACACACATTCAATTAAAATAATAACACGCTTAAGTTAAAAAGGTCAATAAATATGTAAGTAATAAAAAGCTGTGCTAGTGTATTTAGGCCTTTTTACTTTTAAAACTTTTTAAGTTACAGTCATGAAGTGGCCTTATTACTACCATTTATGCAGTACTAGTACTAGTGCTAGATTTTATACTGTTCAATGGCTAAATGTGTAATGTTTTTGACTACACTGCACAGTGTCTCTATTAATGAAACACAATTCAAATTAAATATAGTTAAACTGTCAATTCATGTTTAAGGGGATACTGAGGTGATTTATTCATATTTAAGTATATCACAATCCATACAGAAATGAGATTCAGTGCTATATTATAAATAAATATAACAATTTACTTAAACATTGCGTGGAGGGGCCCCACACAGATTCTGTGCTATGCCCCTGATGGGGACCAACGATTTTCTGTTACCAACATTTTTCAAAATATCTTCTTTCGTGTTCTGTAGAAGAAAGAAAGTCATAAAAGGTTTGAAATGACAATTTTAATTTTGAAGGTGAACCATTCCTTGAATCCTGTGTCAGCCACTGTAGTGCTTCGAAAGGGAGGGGGAGGGGTGGAGTGAGCCGTTGGTTGATTTTCGCAACCTCACCGCTAGATGCCGCTAAATGTAATACACTGGACCTTTAAATGCACACATTTCAAGCAGATGGGAAAGTGGCAAACAAAAATGAAGTTCTAATTTTTCTGCCATTAATAATGCCAAGTCACTAGGCAGACACTTACAGTTCATCTGGGCAGTTGATGGGTTGTGCTATTCTGTAGCCATCCTTTAAATAAGCAGCCATCTCGAAGGGGTCGATGTCAACATACGGAGTTTGTCCCAAAGTCATCAGCTCCCACAGAGTTACCCCGAAGGCCCACTGCGGAGAAAAGATACATGAAATAATGAGGCAGACTAAGTGAGCCACAATTGTCTAAACCTGAACCATTTTTAAACAAGTGATGCAAGCAATAGACACTGTTTACAGATCAGTTTCTACATGGAGAAACACATTCCTATCAACATCTTAACCAAAGTCTCCATTATGTCAAGACTAATTTCACAGATTCAAAACAAAATTTAAGTATGTACTGTATAAACAAATAAAATAAAGAAAACTTATTATATATCTGGAAAAAAAACTGTTTAGGCAATTTTCGAGCCATCCGCAGCAGGGTAAGTATGGGAACAAAGAAGTCCAGAAATACAAAGGAAGGACATTTGGATTTATTCTAGTTTGATTAATTTAAAAATCAATTTAAGTGTCCTTTATTGGCATGACAAAATTGTACATTTGTATTGCTAAAGCATTCGCAGCTGGGCTGCATACAAATATATGCAAACAGAAAGAAAAATAACAATATCATATGTAGTGTGAACATAAAGTGAATTAATTATATAAGACAATATATAAAACACAAATAAAGTAGAGTTTAAACAAAAGCAAAAAATACATTCAGGTAACGATATAAATTAATATAGAGCAATATAATTTTATCTAAATATGTTGGAAACATCAGATCAGGGCAGATTCATTGGGTCTCAATCACTAATAACTGCGTGGATTGTTTCATATTTGTACACACAGGAGAACTTCTCACAATGGGCCTCATTCATGAAACATTCGTAAATGTATGAGTAAATTCCGAGTAATTTGCGGGTAAACAGACCTTCCCGAAAACTTCCTTCCGGATTCACAAATACTTTATAAACGTCAGGTTTCACAGTAAAATGTGTGTATGTTAAGGAATTCCAATCATTCGTAAACAATGGGTGCGCATGCATGCTCGTTCACTAGCATATTCCCCACAAATTACGTATCTAGGATTGCTAGAATCCTCTGGATTTATTTCTCTGGTTTGGCTAGATTATATTGTATAAATGCATAAGATACTAATAGGCTATATGCTTACCAATATATTAATCAATTAAACTGTGTACACCAAAGCATTTTTAGCCAGCTAAAATAATACCTGGTGCTCTTCTGAAAACGACCAGCTAGTGGCGCCTGAACGCTTTGGAGGCACTGCGCGTTATTCCGGAGATGCGTTGGTTGCTGTGATTTAGAATATGCGCAACAGGTTCATATTCTTTATTTCTAAAATTTTAACTCCACCTTATCTGAAACGCTAGACACAGTTGCTCCTCTGCGCTTAAAGAAGATTAAAGATAGCAGCCCAACACCGTGGTATAATGAAAAATGGAGCGTAGCTTTAAAGGAGACATCAGATGAAAACCTGTGTTTAAGTGCTATAATCGGGTCCCCGGTGCATCTAGCAACCCAGAAAATGTGAAAAATAAGAACCCAGTAAGTTTGTTTTGGTGTGCCTTTCCCTGCAAGCATGTGAGAAATCGAGCTGTTCAGATTTTGCTCCGATTGTGACGTCCAAAGCGGATTTTATTATAATGTTACCGCCCCTTAATCTACACAGTTCCACCCACCGCGCTCCACCATTGTTGTTTTCACAAGCGACAGTGGTGAACGTGACGCCATGGCTAAAGTTCGTGGACAACATGCAATGTAGTCGCTGCACAGAGTCCAAACCTAGGAAGAGACAGGAGTAGATTTATTTAATTTTTAGTGGAAATCCATCAGAAACCATAAGTAAAAACCTGCTTGTTTGCGCGAATCACTTCAAACCGGAGTGCTTTTTCAACCTGGGACAGTACAAGCAGGATTAGCTTCAAAATTGTTCCTCAAGAGGGATCAAGACCGACTGAACGAGACAAAACTGCCGATGTAAGTAATATCTATCGACAGTCTGAATTGACGTAAATGTACTGTATATATAGGAGAATAACGTTAGCATATAATAGCGAAGGGAGCCAAGTCAGTCACAGGCTAAATAGAACATTCAAAGCCAGTGTTAAACTTACTGTATATAAGTGCAGATGGACACGTGGAGTTTAGCTGTATGAATGTTAATACATTACATTGTGCGTTAATATGTTTAGCTGCGGCAAGCTGTTTGTTCTGCTAATGAACAGGGGCGAACACTGGGGTTAGTTTCGTTTTAAATGTCTCAAATCATTCGTGTTTAGGCTGAAAAATCTGTCACAGCAAACTAGCTCTCACGTTGTGTGTGTAACGTTATAACTTGTCAATGACAAGCGTTAAATCCATGTAATTCCGCTGAGATCTGCAGTGAATTCCGTGGATTTTAGGTAAGCATACAACGTAAGCGCATTAGCTGTTTGCTGTGAATGATTTTTTTGTCTCCGGACGAATGATTTGAGACGTTTAAGACGAAACTAACCGCAGAGGAATTCAGGAAATATCATTTAGCTAAACCATTGCCACTACACGTGTGTTGTGTTGACACGCCGGACAGAAGGGGGTGGGGTTCGCTGTAACTCATTATCAGTTAAAGAGACATGCACCAAAACGGGTTGCTGTGAGCATTGCTGTTTTTGACGAGGAAAGAAGGGTTTTTGTTTACACAGCCATTGAGTGTTTTTAAGCAAAATATGTTCCAGACATTTCATGAAGACCCTAATAAATCATACCAACTTGTGAAAGTGCTCGTCTGAGGAGATCTTTAAGAAAACCAAATTAGAGGTATTTAGTACAGCATGGAAGGATAGTATTCAAAAATACAGGAAAGCCCTAATAACTTCTAGATCCGCCTACTTTTCAACACTAATAGAAGAAAATCAGCACAACCCTAGGTTTTTATTTGACACAGTGGCTAAATTAACAAAAAAATATTCGTCAGCGACTTCTTGATTTTAGATATCAGCATAGCAGTGATGAATTTATGAACTATTTCATAAATAAAATTGATGGTATTAGAGAAAAAATTATAACTATGCAACAAGAGGCTACACACTAGCTGCTCAAACAACTAATTACAGCACCCCTAAGGAGCAATTGCAATTATTTTCTATCGTAGATCACAATGAACTGTCTATAATCATTAGATCATCTAAATCAACAACATGCATGCTAGACCCTATACCTACAAATCTGCTGAAAGAGATGCTCCCAGAAATTATAGATGCTCTTTTTAGCATTATTAACTCATCTCTGACATTAGGACATGTGCCTAAAGCATATAAGGTGGCTGTTATAAGGCCCTGTGGCGAGGGGGGCGTGGCTCAGCGAAGTCTGCAATGAGAGAGACAGGTAGGAGAAGAGTGGTGCAAGTAGGTCACAAGTGCTTATGATAAACACTTGTGTCTCGTTCCAGTAATTGGTGGGGAGACGGATAAAGCCACCACAACCGGAGGAATGGTGGAGAGAGAGACTGGCTGGGAACTCGTTGGAAACGTTGAGAAGCTGTTCGAAATGACGACCGTATATTGTGACTTGCTTGTCATTGTTGGGCGTCCCTGTAAAACCGCATTTTCCATTTTAAGAATATATCTAAACTACGTCATATGCTGTCACTATCAGAGGCAGAGAAGCTAATTCATGCATTCATGACGTCAAGAATAGATTATTGTAATGCACTATTAGGTGGCTGTCATGTGGGCGTATTGAGCATATTAGACCGGTTCTATCAATATTGCACTGGTTACCTATTAAGCAACGCAATTAACTTTAAAATCGTACTGATTACCTATAAAGCCATGCATGGTTTAGCTCCTCAGTACCTGAGTGAACTTCTCTTGTTTTACAGTCCTTCACGTTCACTACTTTCTCGTAAGCATATAACCTGTGTGTAAAACATTACTGGAAAGATAGCCAGAGCGCTCGTTCTAAAGAGCAGTCTTAACTGAAAAGAAGCCTGATAAAGAAATTTATAATAAAATTATGAAATACATCTCTAGAACTCCTTTAGTTTCAGGTAGCCTAAAGCTTCTGGTATGGAAGTATTTCAATGCCATTAGTATTTGAAGCAAAAAAGCATGTTGAATTACCACTAATCAAAAATAAAGCTGTTGCATTACCAGTGCTTGCATTTTTAGAGTCTGCAATTCAATATGGTTGTATATTTAAGCTGTGAATATTTCAAATTGAAACATTTCACGCACAATTTCACCGTTAAAAAGTTCAATAATCAAAATTCGCCTTTTCAATTTCACTTAAAAAATTCAACTTGTTATAAAATACAACCTTTAATTTTCGACAGACAATTTTCAGTCCATATTATTTCGGTTTAAAAATTCGCTTCCACAAATTCAGTGGTTCAAATTCGACTTGAAATTCAAAGTTTCACATCCGGGAATCCCAGGAGAAGCAATAGAGCGCCGATTCCGCCAATGCATGATCTCTACCTGCTGCCTGACCGCTTCACCAGCAGGTGGTGCAAGTCGCTTCTGACGAAGACCAAAGCAAGAAATGCAGATACTTTTTATATGTTTGCAGCACAGTCCACTCATCTGCTCGATTAAGTGAATTTATTTGATCTCATAGATCTCTTATGCATCATCAAGAAAAAAATAATTGTTTCTTGTACTGGCAGCTTAGCTCACCACTATCAGCCCTGGAACGGACATGGAGCACGGGGACAATTCCAGGTGGCCTGGAATCAGTGGACTATTCATACATTTATAATATTAATTTAATTATTTAAATATCCTACCCGATCTACTAGTACTGCCTATCTATAGTAAGAGTTTATGTTTGTATTTGGCTTGCTATTTATACGCATTCATTACTTTTTACGTGCATATGATTACCCCTTGGTATGGTGTGGGTTAAGTCGGTATGTACATAAAAAGTGCACGCAAAACACATGCGTATCATATGCACGCAAAATATAATTTCTGTAGCTCGCCAAATGCAAACATAAAATCGTGCTTTTGATAAGCACGATCTTAAGTCATCAAATAATGGTTTGAGTTTCGAGGATGAGAAAATTGTATGTTACAGTCAATTACTGAATCATACTGTGTTTGAATAAAATAAGCTAATTGCATGAAGCTATTTGAATGACACATGCAATGGTATCTGATTAAATGTGCCAGAAAACAAGACAACAAGTTTTTAAATCATTACATTAGTTACATAACACCATCACAATAAACTTAACATTTAAATTCAAATAAAACATTTTATTTCGGTTTAAAACTAAATAGGAAAAATAGCAATAATTATACATTTTAAACAGACAATAGTAGTAGGCTAACTGAAATAGTAATGAAAACAGATGTAAGAACAAGCCATGAACAATTTTTCATCAGAACGTAAAATAATCTACAATATAAATAACAGTCTTTTCTTAAAAACGTAATTGTAAAATATTTAGTAAATGTAGGATATAAATGTAACTTAAACAAAGGAATAACTACACCACTTAAAAGAGAAATATCAATGGAAATAATTATGCCTATACTTTTCATCTGAAATCTGAGAACGCAAACAAAATAAAGCCAATTATAACCTATTGTATGAACGAATGAATAAAAAAACAAACTGAAATACTGCAACAATAAAGACACCTATACCTAGTTCTGGTATTATGTGAGAAATACGGGGGGACATGCTAAAATTCTCATTGTGTCATTTTGTGCTTTTTGCATTCATATTTAGGGCTCTTCCGCATTTCTGTAGCCTACGGTTATTAAAAAGGTGTAGGCTATACTAATCATCTGGTCTGAAGATTAAGCAACATTAAGCGTTTTAGCATGGTACACCGGCCGTGATGGCGTGGTCCGTGGACGCTAAAGGGGCATAGTAGGCCCTTAGCAAATCTTGCAAGCTTATAACGTTTTTGTTCCACCATGCCACCATACATGTTGTGGATATTCAGCTAAATGTTTAGCGTAAGTTTAAAGAGGGTAAATTTGATAATTTAACTGAACTGTACACATACATTTTAGACACGTACATTACGTGTTTCTCCAACGTGGTTTCAGTGTATTTCTGTGATTTAAAATGCATAAATTTAACAATATGTTGACTTATTATGTGAGCATATAGATTAAAAATTATTATAACATCTGTAGATGTTGCCAAACAGCAACATCTACAGATAGTTGTGTATATTGCCATGGAGCACTCATATTGTTTTCTGACCAGTAATTAAATATATTTTTCACTGCTCGGCCATGCAAACTGACTTGCGTTGAGGTGTATGTTAGAGAGGTCCTCGTGTGTCCCAGCGGCTTCGGGTCTAAAACATTGACAAAATATGCCTTGGGCACAGGTCGTGTCCGATATGGCATCGGGTCTCTGGTAATTTATAATGAATGTGCTTTTACCAATCGCCCCGAAAGACACAAATTAATTACATTTTATGGTTAGGTAAACAACAAATATTTGTTACGCCAAACTTTACAAGACATAATTAGGTTAATATACCGTGAGTGATTGACATTTTAGCATTTAATGAACAGACAGCAACTCAAGCAATTAGCGTGTAGTCATACTCGCATGTTCGTGTGTGGCACATTATTGGGAAACGCACACAGCATGCAACAAAAGTTTTTATCTTTGCGCGTATAGATCCATAACGCCGTGAGGTATCTTGCTTGGCTGCAGGCTGCACAAGACGTTTCGGGTCTAGTCGGGTTCTAAAGAAAGTGCTGACTATTTTTATCTGGTCTATTTTATCTGGCCTGCTCAAGAAGTTCGCTTGGCTAAAATATCAGTTTTTCTGTCTCGTATTAACAAACGAACGTTTCCACAATTCCACAACATCCAGCATGTTCTGAGAGTCTCAAATTAAAACAAGATCACGCAAGGAAAATAAAAAGAATGTTTATTGAGATTGCAGCTACTTCATATAAACAGAAGCACATGGGAGAGTACGGGTCAATAAGCTCCTAGTTGAGATCTCAGTTATTTGACCGCTTCAAACACAATACATGTCCTGTAAATGCTGATGATGCATAGTATTTATGTGAACACGATGTGCTGAAGTAAAAAATAACTTAATTCCTTCGAGCCAGAGCAGGAAACCTAAAATTTCTGATGTTGATGATGCATAAGAAGAGATCTATGAGATCAAATAAATTCACTTAATCGAGCAGATGAGTGGACTGTGCTGCAAACATATAAAAAGTATCTGCATTTCTTGCTTTGGTCTTCGTCAGAAGCGACTTGCACCACCTGCTGGTGAAGCGGTCAGGCAGCAGGTAGAGATCATGCATTGGCGGAATCGGCGCTCTATTGCTTCTCCTGGGATTCCCGGATGTGAAACTTTGAATTTCAAGTCGAATTTGAACCACTGAATTTGTGGAAGCGAATTTTTAAACCGAAATAATATGGACTGAAAATTGTCTGTCGAAAATTAAAGGTTGTATTTTATAACAAGTTGAATTTTTTAAGTGAAATTTAAAAGGCGAATTTTGATTATTGAACTTTTTAACGGTGAAATTGTGCGTGAAATGTTTCAATTTGAAATATTCACAGCTTAAATATACAACCATATTGAATTGCAGACTCTAAAAATGCAAGCACTGGTAATGCAACAGATTTATTTTTGATTAGTGGTAATTCAACATGCTTTTTGCTTCAAAGACTAATGGCATTGAAATACTTCCATATTCTGGTTACAAAGCAGTTAGACATTGTGAGTGAATTAATTATTAGCACAAATTTGGCTATATACCCTTACATCAGCTCTCACTATTATGATTGCATTCAGTTGAAGCTGTTAACTATTATCCTTGCAGAAGGATCACACGATTTACCTGGACTTTTAAATCTGTATAACTTGCGACATCCATGAGCTCGGTAGAGCATATCAAATGTAGCGTGGGACATTTATCCCCTCACTTCTCAGTGTGAGAAATACACAGTGCGGTGCAGTGCAGTGGCGTCAATTCACCTAAAACCAAGGTATGGCAGACTCTCGTGAGGTCATCTAATCTTACTACTGTACCTCTACATGACGGTCTCACATATATTTAACATTATTCATTCCTGACCCGATCATACATGTGTGTGAGCTGCTTGATGTGTCTCATGGAAACTAAGAGCCCTGTTGATGAGCTTAAGCAAGCAGAGCGCAAACAGCAAGCACTTGATTAGAAATGCGGAGAATGAGAGTGTCACCCAAATGTTCACTAGAGTTATATGACAAATTACTGTTGTAACATATTGCTGCAAGCGTATATGCCAAATACAGTAACATCCAAAGTGTTATAACTTACTTTATGGCTTGGAATATGTGAGACACGGTGTTCGCATTGTGCAGACAAGAGAAGAAAGATCTCGCACTTAAAAGCACTATATTTATCCTACATAAATACATCCTGCTCTTATATACACTCCACTGCGAGACGTAAGCGGGAACAACACGCATGTATAGACTTTATGCATGCTGAATACATAAAACAGACAGTAGTAGTTAACCAGCAGTCACTTTTCGAAATGTCGTTTATAATATGCATTCACCAGCGAGCTTGGTACAGTCAGCTCACTGCCGCTTGCTTAACGGAATGAACGCCGAGAGAAAAGCACCCGTGCTGGCAAGCGAGATCAAACACTCATGCACAGTAGTAGCGATAGTGGAAGTAAAACTAAAGATTATCCAGACAACTATCCATATGATTTGCAATAGCGCGTTGAATGTCCAAACAAATAGTGAGCGTATCGAGTGAAGTAATTTGTAAACGAGGGCTTAAAACCCATATACTGCTTACATACGCCTGGATGAGCTGCAACAACGTGTTGCATATATCCAAACAACTTGCGAGCTGCATAGAACAAATTAATCGTGAAAGGCGATGACAAGCAGAAGTGAGTGCGGCACGATTGAGCAGCTGATAAGGAGCAAAGAAAGGCAACTTAAATAGGACGCAGTCTAGAATGTGTTGTATGACTACTGGTTAACGTTGATTAGCTGTATCTGATGTGATCGGCTGATGCAAGCTTGACTCACGTTAGGGCTGCTCGATTATGACACAAATCATAATCACGATTACTTTGGCCAATATTTAGATCCCGATTATTTAACATGATTACTCACTAAGTTTTAAAACAACATAGAAAAATAAAAAAACTTGGCTTTTAAACTGTGAATTCAACTGAAAAATAAACGTAAAGAAATAGCACAGCTGATCCACTGTAAAAGAAGGGGTGCGCTGTGGATTTATACCACAAGAAAAGAGATGATCCTTGCAAAATGGAATGCGGCACAATAATCGTTTTAGGTCGATTATTTTGTTTTTGTAATTGTTGAAGGCCAAAATTGACGATTACAATTATTTTCGATTAATTGCACAGCCCTAACTCACGTGACCTGCAAGAACTGACGCTACGCTGGATTTACATAACATTCCTCACCGAAATGCAGTGAACGAACAAACACAGCTGAACTTCTCGAACGAAGGAGCACATTGATGGGCGTGCTCTTTCTCCCACTCTCCATGGTTGACACGTGAGCGTGCTCTCAACTAGCTCTCGCTGGTTGACGCATGGGCGTGCTTTTACGGGAGAATTGTCCAATATGGGAAAAAGAAAAGTTGTTACGAAACGGAATTTCATGTTCTAAAAAAACTATACGAACGCTGGGGGAGTGTATCGAGCACAACAATACTACGTCATACGTCCAACTCGTTATAACAGACCAATAACGTTTAGGTTTGTTAACGATTGTGTGTGCGTATTGTTTCCTGCTTCCTGTTTCCTGCATCGCTGCCGGCGGCTTGTTTGTATCAGTGCGCTTACCACTTCGCTCTAATATTAGTGTATTTTATTATCGTTAATTATTATTGTCGTTGCTAACTTATCCTGATATCTCAATAACCCTGTTCCTGTAATTTACTTGGAAGAGTCTAAACCAAAAGTGATAGTTAACTTAACGCCGTTAGCATAGCAATAGCGTGTTAGCTTGCTTTCTGTTCACACTGTGGAATATCATCTTGCCTCTGGTTTGTCTTGTGTGCTAACTGTTTCTCTTTTTAAGCGAGTATACTACGATCCATCGAGCAACCTTGGTAAGTTGGAATTGCACTTCAAATCCGGTGAGTTATGGCTTCTATTCCTATTATTGTTACTTGCACCTCATGTCATATGTTTAGCTTAGCCTTCTCTGTCAGCTGCGAGGGTTTTATATGCGATAAATGCAGGGAAATAGTTAGGCTGACAGAGAAGATCTTAGAATTAGAGTCTCGCATCCAATCTTTATCTGAGGATAGTAAGAGTTTAACGACGATAGAAAACACTTTGGATGCGAGCAACATTAGCGCACACAGCTCGGTTCCGGTTGAAAATCCTCCGCAGCTGGGAAACTTCGTGACTGTGAGACGGCGTAGTCGCAGGACAAAACATCACTCGACCGTTCCGATTACAGTCTCGAACAGGTTTGCCCCGCTCAGTGACGCACCGACTGAGAAACCTGCTGAAAGTGCCCTAGTTATCGGTGATTCTATTGTTCGGAACGTTAACATAGAGGCACCAGCCACCATAGTCCAATGTTTACCGGGAGCCAGAGCGCCTGACATCAAGTCAAATTTAAATGTGCTGGCTAAGGCTAATCGTAAATTCAGTAAGATTGTCATTCACGTCGGCACAAATGATGTTCGACTCCGTCAATCGGAGATCACAAAAGATAACATTAAAGAGGTGTGTGAGCTCGCAAGCATGATGTCAGACACTGTAATATTCTCTGGCCCCCTCAATGCTTATCGTGGTGATGAGATTTATAGCAGATTATCATCACTAAATGGCTGGTTGTCTGAGTGGTGCCTGCAGAATGATATAGTTTTTATAAATAACTGGAAGAGTTTTGAGGGCAGACCTGACCTGTTGAAACGAGATGGTCTCCATCCCTCCTGGGCTGGGACTTCCATCCTGTCTAGAAATATGGCAAAAAGTCTTAATGCTAATGCTAAAACTTGACTCGCTGGGGCCCAGGTCAGGGAGCAGACAGTATGGCTTAACCAACTGTCTGCTTGCCGTCTCACGTCGCAGAATACACAAAATGTACAACATGTAGTAATCCGTTCTCCCAAACATCACAAAATAGAGACTGTGTCTGTCCCCCGGATTAGCAAACATAAAATAATGCGTAAACCTCTTGAAAGTAATTTAATAAACGTTAAACAAACTAAACATGAACAAAATACAGATAATCAACTGTTACGACTCGGATTGCTAAATATTAGATCTCTCTCTAATAAAGCACTTTTTGTTAACGATATGATAACAGATCATAAAATAGACATGCTCTGTTTGACAGAAACATGGCTAAAACCAGATGATTATATTGCTTTAAATGAATCTGTCCCCCAAGATTATTATTATAAACACGAGCCTCGTCTAAAAGGCAGAGGGGGAGGTGTCGCAGCACTTTACAATAACTCTCTTAGCATTTCCCAGAAGTCGAACTCTAAATATAATTCTTTTGAAGTCATGGTTCTTCATGTTTCAACACCTAATACTAAAGATAAAACACTTTTTAAATTGATTCTAGCTATTGTATATAGGCCTCCAGGGCACCACACAGATTTTATTAAAGAATTTGGTGGGTTCTTATCAGAACTAGTACTGGCCGCAGATAGACTCCTTGTCGTTGGTGACTTTAACATCCACGTAGATAACGTTACAGATGCCTTAGGAATGGCTTTCAAAGACACTCTTAACTCCATGGGCATTAGTCAACATGTGTCAGGACCCACTCACCTTCGTAATCATACTTTAGATTTAATACTGTCTTACGGTATAAATGTGGACGACGTTAAAATCCTTCAGCAGAGTGAAGACATTTCGGATCATTATCTGGTATTATGTTTGCTTCACTGGCCTACGGCTGCAAATAAAACTCATTGTTACAAATATGGTAGAACAATAACTTCAACTACCAAAGATGCGTTTCTCGATAATCTGCCCGAATTGTCTCAAATCATGAGAAATAACGTTGAAGATCTTGACATTACCACTGAAAATTTTAATTCCACCTTCTCGGTAACGCTAGACACAGTTGCTCCTCTACGTTTAAAGAAGATTAAAAATGGCAGCCCCACACCGTGGTATAATGAACACACTCAGGCTCTAAAGAAAGCGGCCCGAAAAATGGAGCGCAACTTTAAGAAAACTAAATTAGAGGTATTTCGTACAGCATGGAAGGATAGTATTCGAAAATACAGGAAAGCCCTAATAACTTCTAGATCCGCCTACTTTTCATCACTAATAGAAGAAAACCAGCACAACCCTAGGTTTTTATTTAACACGGTGGCTAAATTAACAAAAAATAAATCGTCAGTGACTTCTGATCCTGTATATCAGCATAGCAGTGATGAATTTATGAACTACTTCACATATAAAATCCAAGATATTAGAGAAAAAATTATAACAATGCAATCAGAAGTGAAACCCGCTGAACAAACTAACTACAGCGCCCTTAAGGAGAAAATGCAATTATTTTATACCGTAGATCAAGATGAGCTGTCTAAAATTATTAGATCATCTAAATCAACAACATGCATACTAGACCCTATACCTACAAATCTACTGAAAGAGATGCTCCCAGAAATTATAGATCCTCTTCTTGGTATTATTAACTCATCTCTGACATTAGGACATGTGCCTAAAGCATATAAGGTGGCTGTTATAAGGCCCCTTGTCAAAAAACCCCAACTCGACCCTAGAGAACTAAGGAACTACAGGCCTATATCGAATCTACCTTTCATATCTAAAGTTCTGGAAAAAGTAGTTTCAACTCAATTATGCTCCTTCCTCCAAAGGAATGACATCAATGAAGAATTCCAGTCTGGATTTAGAGCATGTCACAGTACAGAGACTGCTTTGATCAGAGTTACAAATGATCTGCTATTGGCGTCTGACCGAGGTTGTATCTCGTTATTGGTGCTGCTAGACCTTAGTGCTGCATTCGATACCATTGACCACAGCACACTCCTACATAGACTCGAAAATTATGTCGGCATTAAGGGAATAGCTTTGAAATGGTTTAAATCTTATTTATCCGACCGTTTTCAATTTGTAGCAATAAACAATGAGGTGTCACGCAAATCGCAAGTCCAGTACGGTGTACCACAGGGCTCAGTCTTAGGGCCTCTGCTCTTCGCATTATACATGCTACCTCTAGGAGATATAATAAAGCGACACGGAGTTAGCTTTCACTGTTATGCTGATGATACTCAACTTTATATTTCCTCGAAGCCTCATGAAACACAGCAGTTCCATCGAATAATGGAATGCATAGTCGATATAAAAAACTGGATGAGTAACAACTTTTTATTACTGAACTCGGACAAAACGGAAGTGTTACTTATTGGACCGAAAACTGCTATAAGTAACAACCAAGAATACTGTTTAACTATTGACGGATGTTCCATAAAACCCTCGTCGTCAGCAAAGAATCTTGGCGTTCTATTCGATAGTAATCTGTCATTTGAGAGCCACGTCGCCAACACCTGTAAAATTGCGTTTTTCCATCTTAAGAATATATCTAAACTACGTCATATGCTGTCAATCTCAGATGCAGAGAAGTTAATTCATGCATTCATGACATCAAGACTAGATTACTGTAATGCACTGTTAGGTGGTTGCCCTGCAGGCTTATTACAAAAACTCCAATTGGTCCAAAACGCGGCAGCTCGAGTTCTTACACGTACAAAAAAGTATGAACATATTAGCCCGGTTCTGTCAACCTTGCACTGGTTACCTATAAAGCATCGCGTTAACTTTAAAATCTTGCTTATTACCTATAAAGCCTTACATGGTTTAGCTCCTCAGTACTTGAATGAACTCCTTTTGTATTACAGTCCTTCACGTGCATTACGCTCTCAGGCGTCCTGTCAGTTGGTAATACCTAGAATTTCAAAATCAAGTGCAGGTGGTAGATCCTTTTCCTATCTAGCGCCTAAACTTTGGAATAGTCTTCCCTGCACTGTCCGGGAGGCAGACACACTCTGTCAGTTTAAATCTAGACTAAAGACGCATCTTTTTAATCTTGCATACACTACTCTTCCATAATATAAATCTTCAGAGGGTTTAGGCTGCATTAGTTAGATCAACCGGAACCAAAAACACAACTGATGTACTTGTTGCATCAAAGAGTACAGAACAGTACTCTACTCTCAGCCAGTCTTGTCTCATTGTTCCAAGGTTACCACAGCGAGCAGGATGCAGTTCATGGCCTGACCTGATGGTAGAGCGGAGAATGGGAAGTGGGGACCTGACAAGAGCTGAGATGATAGAGCTGGATAAAGAAGGACGCGGTCTCTTGACATGTCTTCACCACAAAACTTCAAATGCTATTAGATTATTAATGATAATCTTAAACTATAATTTATTTTATTATTAAGTTTATTTATTTTATTTAGCCTTGTTGTGCAAGTTCTCTGGAGCTTGTGCAGAGGCAGCAGCTTTTGCCAGAGGGGAACTGGAATCCCCTGGTTGGGCCTGGGTTCTCCTGAGGTTTTTTTTCTCGATTAGAGTTTTGGGTTCCTCGCCACCGTTTGCATACTGTTTTTGCACTATCTGCCTGACCGGGGGGGCTGCTTTAGAATTTTAAAGTTTTACTTAATTAATATTGCATATAGGAATTTATAGTCTGTTATATTTGACCTGTGCTTCTCTCTCCTTTATCCTAAATGTGTGCTCTCACTGAGCGTGTGTGTGTGTGTGTGTGTGTGTGTGTGTGTGTGTGTTGTGTGTGTGTGCGTGCGCATCCGTGTGTGTGTGTGTGTGTGTGTGTCTCTGTCTATGTGTGTTAGTACGTGTGCATATTGTGTGTGTGGAGTGTTTTGTATGTGGGTATGTCTGTCTTCTGTGTTTTCAACCTTTTCTTGTTTCTGCAGGTACAACTTTAATTATTTTGCTTATAGTCAATATGTCTCATGTACAGCTGCTTTGTAACAATGAAAATTGTAAAAGCGCTATATAAATAAAGTTGAGTTGAGTTGAGTACAACAAGACGTTTAACACCATCAGACACAACATACAGGACACCATTTTGCACAACATACATTTCAGCTCCAAGTGACAGAACTTTGCCCTCTTCCCCACTCTCTTTAGCAAACAAGGGTTTCAAAGTTTCATCCTCTGCCTGTAACTGAACAATGTTATCAGCTATTTTCCAGTCTTTTACCTCCAAACCCTCTGTAGACAATTCAGATACCAGAGGACCCAAATGCTTCTCTACAGGGCGTTGCCGCCGTGATCTTCTAGGTTTATAGCCACCCTGGATCAGACTATCATCCAAGTCTGGCAGAGGTTGCAAACCATCTTTGGTCTGGGCTCTTGTGAGCCCCGGGCATGACACAGCAGATGTAACAACATTTTTCAGATTAGACCACTGTAACAGGTCACTCAATACAGGCATATCCCAACCCAGAACCATATCAGCAGTTAATCTATCAACCACCCCAGCATTCATCAGATACAGCTGTCCATTAACATTTACTGTAACCTCCGCAGTAGGATACATTACTCTGTCACTCACTTCCCATTTAAAATGAGAACCGTGCGTATAAAGCAAAGGCTCCATCCACTTGGAATAAACCAAATAACCAACAGGGTATTTCACATCCTTACCAGCTACAAACAGGTATGTACAGATAAGTATACCAGAGCGATAGCACAAATCTCCGTGTGCACCCGAGAGAGCGGCTAAAACTGTAAATGTAACAAGTAAAGAATTGAATAGAGGTGGGAGTATAAGTGCTGTCCTAGCCGGTCACAGAATCCTCTGTCACAATCTGCAAGACGTATTTTTTTATTGTATGCTCATCCGCAATAAGTCTTTGAGTTGTTTCCTGTCAAATGTCATATAGACATCTAGAAGATGTCTGTAAAATGATTATCATTTAGAATGCATGTAAAACTGCCTTTTAAGACGTTTATCGGATCTTTGTACACAGCAGATGTTTTCCAGATCTACAGATCTTCTACAGAATACAACTTAAAATATTCTATATTTGGCTGTTTTATTTGTATTAAGCATTTTGTATAGAAAATGAGTTCTTTCTTGAGTAGAAAATGTATTAAATGTGCCATGTCATTTAATCCAAATGAAATTAGCAAACCAGTTCAAATTTATGTACGTTTTAATAAAAGCCAAGTGCAAGTAAAACAAGTGATTTGAGGGGCTGAAGCGCATGCCTCGCCCGTTTTGAAAGATGCACACGTCGTGCAAGTATATGTACGAGCATCGAGAGACACAGGCTACGCACTAGGGATGGGCCTTTTTCAATAATATCATATTTGAATATTCCAGTTAATAAAAAAGGAATATTTGTTTATTTAAATTAACTTAATAAACATTTTTATTTAGTCACAATTTCACAGACAACATGTATAACAATGAAGTTTGAATACACGCACAAACAATGAAAGTACAGTATACAACTGGTGTTATAAACTGGTGTTCATGGGGTTTGTACTGTAGGTCTTTATCTCTCTTCACTCTCTATTAGATGCGCACTTTTAGTGTGTTGCGACTCTCTGTCTTTAGGTTTGTTTATTCTCGCGCTTGTCATCGCACTGCGAGTCTCTGGTGACTCCAAACGCGTCTCCCAGTAGCAGCGCTCACGTGGCGAGCATCATCGCGTGTTACAACGCAAGTTTCGCCTCGGCTCGCCTAAAGTTAAACTTTATTAAAACTATTAACAGCTTTACAAAGCGACCTGACTTCTGAAATACCTGAGAATGAACTTTATTATATGCACGCGCAGATCGCACCCCTGCACGGGCACTGCGAGTGAGAGAGAAAGCGCTGGGCTGGAGCGGATCACGAAATTACAGACTGAAAGTTGTGAAATGTTTGATTTGTTAATTTGTTATGGGTGCATTAATTCACATGTTTTTTTTCATCATGACGCCCCACTTGCAGAGCGCCGAGTTAACCACGCCTACTTATTTACATTCCGCGAAATACACGGAACAGAAAAATCTCTTACAGTTGACATTTTATTCCGCGGTAACGGAATGGAATTCCGCCCAGCCCTAAATCGAACCAAACAAGACAGGTGTGAATACCCTCTTAGCAAGTACTTTTGAAACTGAAGGTACTTGTTTTATCGGCGTTATAACCAAATTTCTAAACATGGAAAAGTAAAAATGTTTAACTCTTTTACCAGTGAAATTCAAAGGAACAGCTAGCTGTTGGCTATCTTAAATAAACATTACACATTACCAGCTGTCAGTTTGAAGCAGTACATTATGTGAGTATACATAACAGCATGTTGAAAAACAGAAAAACAAGAGCCATGACTCTTACCACATCACTGGCACTAGAAAAGTCATTGTTCAGCAAACTCTCCAAAGCCATCCAACGAACGGGCCTATTCTCATTGTCCCCGAGGCAGTGGTAGTCCATAGGGAAGAGATCGCGGGCAAGTGCGTTGTCTGTGATCTTCACCTGCATGCTGTTATCAATTCTAAAAAAAAAACAATGTAAATACGCTTGAGGAGAAAAATGCAGCATGATAAGAGGTATTTGCAGTGTTGGGTAGTAACTGGTTACGTGTAACAGTAATTTAATTACAAAATAAAATAACTGTAATTAGTGACAGGCAATGAGAAAAAATTATAATTAACTTACAGTTACTTATTAAAATGTTTATTATATACACGGTATATATATATATATAGAGAGAGAGAGATATATATACAGTATATATATATATATATATATATATATATATTAGGGCTGTCAATCGATTAAAATATTTAATCGCGATTAATCGCACGATTGCCATGAGTTAACTTGTGATTAATCGCACATTTTTATCCGTTCTAAATTAACCTTAAATTAATACTTTTCAAGTTTTTAATACTCTATTCAACATGGACATGGACAATAATGATGCTTTATGCAAATGTATGTTGTTTACTATTAGTGAAACCATACTGGACATAAGTATGAAGACATGTTTCAAAGGTCATAGAACATAGAAAAACCACAAGTTTCCATTACTTCTTTCTTTGCAGCTATTTACTTACACAAGCCTGTTTACATTTTCGCGCAACAGGGCAGATCACTTCTTCTAAACATGCAAAGTGTACATTTATTACTGAAACCACCATAAACATGTAGCATAAAGAACATAGACATGTTTTTCAAATAACTTGTTCATGACTATTGAAAAAAGAACATAGAAAAAACACAGGTTTCCATTACTTTCCTTTCTTTCCACTGAGCCAGTTGCTCAAACAGACAAGCCTGTTTACATTTTCAGACGACAGGGCAGCTCGCTTCTTCTGAACAACATGCCCTGACATGAAAACAGTCTTTCACAAGGTATGGATGTGGCAGGTGTTGCTAAGTATCTGCGTGCAAGGTTGGCCATCTCACTGTGTACCCCTTCATGTTTGGACCACCACTGCAGGGGACAGTCCTCTATGCCAAAATAGGGCTCTGCCTTGTAATGCTCCACACATTTGCAGTCCTCTTCATCATCAGATGAAGAATCTGGCACAGACATGAGACGTGACATCTTCTTAGGTGGCTCAGTTGTCACTGGTTTATTTTGCTGTGCAAGCCCCTCCCCCCTCTCTCGGAGCAAGGCACAGATTGAACTCCACACCTCAGCTCTGTCAGCCATGCTCAGACATTTGAGGTCCTTAAATCTAGGGTCCAGTGCTGATGCAACCCTCAGCCATGTGATGTTGGTTTTTTCCTTCCGTTTGTCCATGTCTGTTGTGAAAGTTTCCTTAAACATAATCATGTATGCTGGGTCGTCTTCTGAGACCTCCATCACACGCGACAGATCACACAATGCTGGCAGGACAACTGAGCATGAAACAAAGTTTTCTCCTCATAGTACAAACCCGATTCCAAAAAAGTTGGGACACTGTACAAATTGTGAATAAAAAAGGAATGCAATAATTTACGAATCTAATAAACTTATATTCTATTCACAATAGAATATAGATAACATATCAAATGTTGAAAGTCAGACATTTTGAAATGTCATGCCAAATATTGGCTCATTTTGGATTTCATGAGAGCTACACATTCAAAAAAAGTTGGGACAGGTAGCAATAAGAGGCCGGAAAAGTTAAATGTACATATAAGGAACAGCTGGAGGACCAATTTGCAACTTATTAGGTCAATTGGCAACATGATTGGGTATAAAAAAAGCCTCTCAGAGTGGCAGTGTCTCTCAGAAGTCAAGATGGGCAGAGGATCACCAATTCCCCCAATGCTGCGGCGAAAAATAGTGGAGCAATATCAGAAAGGAGTTTCTCAGAGAAAAATTGCAAAGAGTTTGAAGTTATCATCATCTACAGTGCATAATATCATCCAAAGATTCAGAGAATCTGGAACAATCTCTGTACGTAAGGGTCAAGGCAGGAAAACCATACTGGATGCCCATGATCTTCGGGCCCTTAGACGGCACTGCATCACATACAGGAATGCTACTGTAATGGAAATCACAACATGGGCTCAGGAATACTTCCAGAAAACATTGTCGGTGAACACAATCCACCGTGCCATTCGCTGTTGCCGGCTAAAACTCTATAGGTCAAAAAAGAAGCCATATCTAAACATGATCCAGAAGCGCAGGCGTTTTCTCTGGGCCAAGGCTCATTTAAAATGGACTGTGGCAAAGTGGAAAACTGTTCTGTAGTCAGACGAATCAAAATTTGAAGTTCTTTTTGGAAAACTGGGACACCATGTCATCCGGACTAAAGAGGACAAGGACAACCCAAGTTGTTATCAGCGCTCAGTTCAGAAGCCTGCATCTCTGATGGTATGGGGTTGCATGAGTGCGTGTGGCATGGGCAGCTTACACATCTGGAAAGGCACCATCAATGCTGAAAGGTATATCCAAGTTCTAGAACAACATATGCTCCCATCCAGACGTCGTCTCTTTCAGGGAAGACCTTGCATTTTCCAACATGACAATGCCAGACCACATACTGCATCAATTACAACATCATGGCTGCGTAGAAGAAGGATCCGGGTACTGAAATGGCCAGCCTGCAGTCCAGATCTTTCACCCATAGAAAACATTTGGCGCATCATAAAGAGGAAGATGCGACAAAGAAGACCTAAGACAGTCGAGCAACTAGAAGCCTGTATTAGACAAGAATGGGACAACATTCCTATTCCTAAACTTGAGCAACTTGTCTCCTCAGTCCCCAGACGTTTGCAGACTGTTATAAAAAGAAGAGGGGATGCCACACAGTGGTAAACATGGCCTTGTCCCAACTTTTTTGATGCCATGAAATTTAAAATCAACTTGTTTTTCCCTTAAAATGATACATTTTCTCAGTTTAAACATTTGATATGTCATCTATGTTGTATTCTGAATAAAATATTGAAATTTGAAACTTCCACATCATTGCATTCTGTTTTTATTCACAATTTGTACAGTGTCCCAACTTTTTTGGAATCGGGTTTGTAGTTGACTCACATACCTAGTTAGACATAAATCACTTTCAATCTCTCACTCTACTGACACACACACGAACGACACACACACACTCATAACACGCACGCACAAGACAGACACACTTCCTCGTTTTTAACACATCCTTACTTTGATTGAGAAACAAACATAATTTATATGAGAATTACCTGCAGTGTTCCAGCACAGTCTCCAACCTCTTCAGTTTATCCAGTTCAGCTGCTGTGGGCATGTTGATGTTGCTTGCATGTAGGGCCAGTGCTTCTCTTAATGGTTCTTGATTTCTTTGAATACGCTTTATCATTTCCAGGGTGCTATTCCATCTGGTTGACACCTCCTGTGTGAGTGACTCTTTCTTTTGATGATGTGTAACTTGCTGTTGTTCGAGCTCGGCTGCGTTTGCTGGGCTATGCTTGAAATGGCCCACTACTTTCCTACATTTTGCCAAGGCGCTGTCAAACGGGCTGTTCTGGAGCGAAACTGTAATAGCTCGGTGGAGGCTGTGTGCAATGCAAGGCATATGCTCGAACGGGAGCTGCTTGGCCGCGGCAATCATGTTGCGTGCACTATCGGTAATCAGTGTGCTAATTTTGAGTTCAATATTCCACTGTCTGGCTACCTGCAGAAAGTGCTCAGCGCAAACGTCAGCATAGTGCCTCTCGTCTGTCTTCATAACGGTCAAAGCGTGCGACCGTAGTTTCCAGTGTGTGTCAAAATAATGAGCCGTGACCCCCAGGTAGCTATGGTTACTGAGGGAAGTCCAGTAATCTCCGGTGAGCGCAACCGTGTTTGTCTGTCTTAACGCCTCTTCGACTTTAGCTTTCTCCTCTTCATAGGAGTCGTGAATCTTGCTTGTAACAGTGGCTCTCGAAGGTAGTTCATGTGTAATCGTTAGATGCGATGCGAATAATTTCAAGTAGACCCTCGTCCTCCACCACATTAACTGGCCTACATGCTGTAGCCACCCATTTAGCGATAGATGTGGTGAGTCTATTGCTTGTGGAGTTGTCCATCCGTCTCCGCTGAAAACAATCGAGTCTGTTGTCTGTTGTCTGACTTTGGCGAGGGGGCGGAGAGCTCTCTGCATCAGTTGTATGCTTCGCCATCAAGTGATATTTTAAACTCGACGTGCTGCGGTGATAACTTAATTCACATCGACAATAAATGCAGATAACTTTTGTCTTGTCGACAGAACCATCAGACATCGTTTTATATATATAAATTTTCCGTTCAGAAGACCTTTTTCCTTCTCCATTTCTGTTTGATGCTGCATGTCCATTTCCCAAACTACGGGCAAGGCCAAGGGTCAAACAGAAAATGCGCGCTGCCTTAATCGCGCGTTAAAAAGATTAGTGCCGTTAAAATGAATTTGCGTTAATGCGTTATTAACGCGGTAATTTTGACAGCCCTAATATATATATATGTACAGCATATAAAAGTTCATAAATGACTGTTTAAATAGTACCCTAATATTATATAAGTGGAAGCTTGGACCCAGAAACAGTATTCCTTACGTCACAACCTAACAAGAAGATTCTGATGCTTTTTGATTAGTTCTCATTTGAATTTGCAGCGCACCATGTCTGCAAATCACATATGAATCCCCACTGCAGCTGAAAGAAATGTGTTCCGTTGCTGGTAATTTAAAAACAATCTCATACAGAAATCCAATAAGGGCGGAAATATAACAGTCCAGCGCAAAATATGTTTGCTTTTACATTTTTTTCGACATGGACGGCTTCAACAACATACAGTAAGTAACCTTCCCAACACTGTGTATTTGATCCTTTTTTTTTACAATTAATTTGATTAAAGCAATAAACCCCGCAAAGTGGTGGATTACACTGCATTTTATAAAAATGTCATAAAATGCACTTGTAAGCCAATGCTTCGTGGGGCTTATTGCTTTTTAAAAAGGTTACTCAATATGCGTAGTAAGGCCAAGAAACAGATGCAACAACAGTGGCACAGTGATATTTAGGCTATGTAATGTGGTCAGCAGTTACAAACCAGGCATTTTATAACGGCTTAGAATGCAGCTCAGAACTGACCATTTTATAAAACAGATTTGAGTAGTTCAGCAACAGTATAGCTGAGATGGTCAGTACCAGAGGTGGACAGTACTAAGTATTTTTACTCTACTCAAGTACATACATTTTCAAATATCTGTACTTTATTAGAATGTTTTTGCTTTGGAAAAACTTTACTACATTATAAACCATATATCATAAGTTTTACTTCACTATATTTCATAAATGCATTTTTGTATGTTTATCTTTAGTAATTAAGTACAATAAAATAGTACTTTCTTAGTTTTACTCATGTAAAATTTTTGAGTAAAACTGGGGTCCAAGCACAAACTGAAACTGATATTGTCCTTTTATAGATTTTTACCGTCAGTGTTCTTACATAACTACGGATAGCAGAAGGCCACAGATTCTGTCAACAGACACAATGTTTGGCCAATGGCCGATGTCAAAATGTCACCAACAGAGCTGTTGTGTACTACGTTTAAAATTATAAATGGGAAAGAAATGTGAGGTCACATGGCACTTACACACAATTTCTGGCAGCCAGGTCTTTGTGAATGACCTCTCTCCGCGCCAGGTAGCTCATCCCGCATGAAATCTGTATTGCCATGTGCACCAGGTCCTGCTGAGAGATGGCCTGTGTGGGTAACCCCCCAAAAAACAGTGGTCAGAAAGATCAATTGGAGAAATATAACTGCAAGCAACAATCCGGGCCCTTGCACTACTGTGCCCCCGCTACATGGTGGCTCAATGCACGGTGGGCACTTGCATTTAAGTGCAAGTCCAATCCAAATCACTCAATGTATGCTGTAGATATGAGACACATCCTGCATCTCTTTGTCATATGCTGCTTCTAGGCTTGTGCCGGTAGTGCATTTTTTTTGTGGCGGTAATTGATGCTTTTATTACAGTAGACGGTAGTATCACGGTGATCAAATGCATTACAAAAACAGGTAAAAAAATAGGCCAATATCAGTGTTATAGTGTCAAAAACAAGTTTAATACTCTTTTCAAATATCAACCAATAATAAAAAAAAATAGAAAGTACAGCTTATTGATAATTTGTCAGGTGTTTAATTAAATATGATAAAACACCAATAATAATAATAAAAAAGAAAGTACAGCTTATTGATAATTTGTCAGGTGTTTAATTAAATATGATAAAACACATGTCAAAATGATTTGCTGCGTCCGGGTTACCATGTGTTATTAGTTTTGAGAGGTTGCTATCTGGGAATAACAAACCTGCAAATTAAGTACAATAAAAATAGAACTTTCTTACTTTTACTCATGTAACATTTTTGAGTAAAACTGGGGTCCAAGCACAAACTGAAACTGATATTGTCCTTTTATAGATTTTTAACGTCAGTGTTTTTACATAACTACGGATAGCAGAAGGCCACAGATTCTGTCAACAGACACAATGTTTGGCCAATGGCTCAAACTGCTCAAAGTGCTCCGGTCCAAGAAGAAGTGCTCTCGTGAACGCGTGCCATACACGGACAAGACAGAGGAGAATATATTGATTAATGTCAGTATTTTGGTTTGTTTTTTGCACATAAAGCATTCTTGTCGCTTCAAAAAATTCAACTGAGCCACTATGCGCAGATGGACCAATTTAACAATGTCTTTAGTACTTTTCTGGACCTTGGCAAAAACTGACACCATGGTTTCAATGAGGAGGCCTGGAAAGCTCTCATATGTCACCTAAACATCTCTATTTGTGCTCCGAAGACGCCGGAAGTTCTCTAAACATGTTTAATGTCATGTGGGTGAGTAAAAAAATCACACAAATTGATTTTTGGGTGAACTATCCCTTTAATAGACATTTAAAAGCTGCACTCTGTGGCAAGAAACGATTGTGTTGCGTTTCGACTTCAAATCAAAATAATTGTTCTGCCATACTGCCATTATTGACAACATAACTACGATTAGCGGATTACTGTATTTATTTGTTAAATTAAAAGATGCAAATTTTAGCGTAGCTAGCACACCAAGCTAACTCTTCAACTATCAGGAATGCAAATGGAAATATAGTCCATGCAATTTTGGTGCTTTAATTCAGCTATTTGTTTCTATGTGGTATTCAGAAACACATAAATATGAGAAGTGGCGTGACATAACTCATATTTCACCTTAGGTCGGCAGCGCTCCGCCTTCCCCCATTCTTCTTCAGGTGAGGGTTGCCCAGGCTGTTTACATCAGAGCGCACGAGCGTACACAGCATAAATGGAGTGTTATTTTATCCAGTCAAAGGAAAAGATAAGGCACATTTTTCTTCACAGGGAAGATATCACAAAATCTTTCACAATTTTATATCAGCTATGTCCCTATAATAATACGAATAATCCTTAAGAGAACAAGAGGGCCCTGCACCGTTCGTGACTTGGGCACTAATTAAAGCGGCAGGCAGCGATGATTGTGCCATCGGTTGGCTTTAGGAACAGTGAACGGTGGGCAATATGCATATATGCAGGTGTCATACTTTAACAAACTCCTCCTAGAGCTTTAATCAGATCAACAGGTTTAGAGCACGGCTCTAAGAGACTTTGTTGGTATTGGGATGATAGACCAGTATGTGCCACCGCTACCCGATTGCTTTAGGAAAACAGTGAATGGTAGGCAATAAAATGAATGCAGGTGAATTATAGTAGGATATTGTTATCTATTTTGTTATTTGTTATTTATTCACGAAAAGTCAGGATCTTGCAATGTATCATCACAAAGGTCTCAAGATTATACTGGCCAAATATGATGTTGATCTCTATGAGGAGCTAATCACAGTGTAAAACATGACAATTCCTGTTGCCTGCAGGAGGCGCTATAACTGTGACTGAATATTACCATGTAGATGTCTTCAGGCCAGGACTCTTATCAAATGTGTGAAGTTTGAGGCCTGTTGGACATTGTATGCCTGAGTTACAACAACTTCCTTTTTTCTGGAGAAACGCCAAATTTTGGCATGTCGCCATGGACATGCCCTTCAACAAAAAGTCAGAATCAATTTAACATCATAAAGGCAAAGGCCTTTAGATGAGAATGACCAAATATGATGTTGATCAGATAAAAACTCTAGGAGGATTTTTTAAAAGTACGACACCTGGAAATGTAAAAAATTGCACGAAATTTGCAGAGGAAATTCAAAATAACTGAGTTTGTGTTGGGTTTAGAGCTACTTTTTTTCTTACACTTGTTTGTAGGTATTGGGGTGTTTCATGAGCCTACCAAATTTGGTGCATGTACGTGAAACATAACGTTCGTGGCACTACGTTGAACTGTTCTAGTTGGCGCTATAGAGCCATTTTGCCATGCATAATTTTGAAACTCCTAAACAAGTCTGATGCGTGTGCAAATTTCGTGAGTTTTCGAGCATGTTTAGGCCCTCAAAATTGTGATCAAAGAGGGAGAAGAATAATAATTAAAGCTGCAAGCAGCGATGATCGGGCCCTCGCACCAGTGCCACCGCCACCGCCACCGCCACCTGTTGGCTTTAGGAACAGTGAACAATGGGCAATATGCATATATGCAGGTAGTGTCATGGCTCTGCTTCCTTAGTCATGTTTTTCTTGGTCCTGTAGCAGAGCCATGGCAAAGTCTTTGGTTATGTGTGGAGAGAAACATATTATTGTCCGTTTGACAGTAATATACGTTCTCTCCAGTGTCTTGTCATTGGCCCCATTCCTCTCGTTTCCTCGTTATCCTTCCCTAAGTGTTTGATTACCCACACCTGCCCCGTGTCATTATCCCTCGTTTGTCTCTCCCTATTTATACCCTCATGTTTCTTTGTCTTGTGCTGTTGGATTGTACTGTGTTCGTTCGATGTGTGTGCTATGTGCCTTCCAGTTAGTCTTGTTATTTCGTCCAGCGTCAACCGTCTTTGCCCGTTCTTGTTCCCGTCTGCTGCTTCCTTGTCTGTTTAGTAAGTGTTTAGTTTAGTTGAGTTTTTTCAAGTGTTTATTCAGTTTAATGTCAGTTAGTCTTCATACTATTATTTATCCTGTTTGTGTTTTGCCCCATCGTGGGTTCTTGTTTTGTATTTTATTATTTAAATAAACTGTTTGTTTGTTAACCCCGTCACTGCCTGCCTGCGCTTGGGTTCTTTCTGCCAGTTCCTGACAGGTAGATTATATGAAGTCTTTGTCATTTATTTACATTTACCAGATTCCCTGCTGCCAGTTTGTGGCGCAAGACTGTAGGTAAATATTAACATATTTAACATGTCTTTCAGGTCATGACTCTTTATCAAACATGTTAAGTTTGGGGAAGACAGCAAATTATTTATGGCAAAACACTCGACTTCTGCAATTATAAGAATGTTAAGTGCTTTAAAAACACATGAAAAGAATATTCAAGTTTTGGCAACAGTATTTAAGATATCAAGAATCCCTGTCTTAGTTTTAAATCTGCTGTTTTTTACATTATTCAGGTGACGTGTCTAGCAAATCAGGGAAACATAAGAGCTGATTTCAAAGCATTTCAAAATGACAAACTTACTGCTGCCAGTTGGTGGCGCTACAACTTTGACTCATAATAGACTCATCTATGTGATCGGCCTTAGACAATGTGCAAACTGTTAAAGTGGGATCAAAATCCGACAATGTATGAGGAAGTTATAATACACTTCCTGTTTCTCATTTCTCGCCATAAATTTGTTGCCTAGCCACGGCCTGACCATTCGAGATATCAAAAATCCCTTAGCAATTTATCATCCCCAATGTCTTGAAATCAAAAAGTGTGGTGGCAATCGGATGAAAACCCTAGGAGTATGGAAGCATATTGGTAGCAATTATCAAATTGAAATGCAATTTGCAAAATGGCAATGCAGTATGTAAAATGACAATGCATTTATGTCTTTAAATATACATTTAAAATAACATATGTGCAACATTAGGTGCAAAATGAAAATAAAAATTCAATAACACAATTGACATTTGTCCGTTCCTACACTACTTTTAATATGTATTTTGAAATGCATATTTTAATGCTGTTTAAGTTGCAAAATTAAAATTAAAATGCATTCCCCGAATTGAGTATATGTGTTTAAGATAGCCAAGCAAAACTGTTGCAAAATGATCATTCAAATGTTATTTTCCTTAAATGCATTAACATTCACGGGTTGAACATTTTGGATTGCATTTTCATTACACAGCGTGGAGTGTTGCAAAATTCAATGTGGACTTGAGAATGCATTTCGAGCTGGCCACGCCCCCTCCCCGATACAGCGTCATTGCGTGAAGGCGGAGCTAGGTGTACATGCGTTGATGTGAGGCTGCAGACAGAGCTGATAAAAGCAATAAATCGCATGCACACGAATTAGAGCACAAAGACAGAAATGTCTTAAGTGTTTCTTAAGATTATTAGGTATCTGTAGACGATAGAACTAGTAGCTACATCGTTAGAACCTCTCGCAGAACATTCTCTGCCTTATTAGGTGGTGAGCTCGCTATGCAGAATGTCTCATGTAGACTTTCTCATACGCGTGCAGACGCGTTTTCATCATGAACACATTCAGTATTTTGAGTGTTGTTTAGTCACAATATCTTCACACAATCATTCAGAAATGTTCGTTTTGTGAGACTGTACAGCCCAAACACGACCCAAACACGATGTGACAGATGAACGCGCAGTCATGCACAGGAGTGACAGCGCTCGTGCTTATCAGAATAAATGGCAGGAAAAAATCATATTCCTTCTACTAAATAATGACTCAGCAGTTGATTGTGACATTTATTATATGGATTTGTCGCTGTTATTGTCACTTTGAATGATAAATTGATTGATTAATGTGATATTTTAATAATAACTTGTCTTTATGCTGCATACTCTTTCTTATTTATTTATTTTAGTAATGTATACAGTGTGGCTATTTTTGGGAGGCTGAGCCCTCCTAATATTGAAAACAAGAATCGCCCCTGCGCTTAACATTTCCAAATGGCTACATATAGATTCAATCTTGGTGGAGAATCTTATTTGGTGAGCAAAGCTCATCATTATTTTAACAACAGTGAAAAGCACTACAATAACAACCTGTACATTGGCGTCAATAAAAACTTAATTTAGTCATGCGAAATTCCTTTCCTTACATTTAAAACTGATATTCGCCTTAAAGTTTTCCGCCATTTTTATGAGATTTCATTTTTTTATTTGACCACTGCTCAGCTCCCATGGCATTATGGGATAGAGAAGTGTCCATCCGATCCACACTCACAAATATTGGCGGAAGCAGTTGACCATCTGTGTATTTCTCGCCTTCTGTTTTTTTGCATACTGAGGTTTCAGACATACTATTCACGACTCATATTGATTCGCGCCTAATAATAGTATGAAAGTAGGCGATTTCAGACGCAGGGCCTGTCTCTGAGTGCCAAAAACAATCTTTTAACTATTGTAATCACAAAGGCCTGACTGTACATACCACACTACTGTAAAGCATCTATCACAGAACGTTCACTCGATGTTGACAGGGGATCTGCACAATTAAATCACTGATTTTGAAGAAAAGCAATTAAATTAAATTAAATCTGAACATTCCAGGTGTTCTTCTGAAGGGTCAACAATGCCGAACACACTCTTCCTCCAATATAAACATGTCTCGGTATGATTTATTACAAACATAAGAAGTAGTGCTATCTTACTCCATGACAGCTAAATTTCCATGTCCCAAATTACTCCTTGCAACATGTAAATACTATCTACATGTATACAGAACATAGACCAATCAGTTTTCTATCAATTTCTATCTTTCAAACTAATGTCAGAGTTGTGGCACGGTGGTAAAGTTAAAGCTTTGCAATTAATTTTATATAAAATTTAAAGTCCCCCTGTGGTCAATCATTGTATCCCTTAAAACCAATCGTTGACTATCAAAATTATCAAAGTTTAACTTTGAAAATAATTTTCCTGCCTTAAAATAGCTTGAATGTAACTCTCCACCCCGGCTTCATTAATTATATGCAGATACATGAATATGAAAATTTGCTCCGCCTCTACTCAATCGTACTCTGCCGTTCCAGACGCTGCTAAAACTAAAAGTGAAACTGAGAGTTGACACAACAGTGCAGCGATCGATTCACTTGATGTGATTGGTTACAGGTTTATGACGGGGCAGTTCCAAACTGCATTTTTTTAAACTGTCTTTGGTAAATTGCAGCAATACTCCGCAATGGTTTAAAATAAAACATTTGCACATGGCCTTTCTTAAAGCACATTAAAAACACTGTATAAAAAACATGATTTTCACCACAGGTGAAAAACGTGGCTTAACTGCTTATTGTTTAAGATATTTACACTAATGAAAATACATATACACATACTACATTCTATATTATGGGGTATTAAGTATTTGAAAAATATACATATTTAGTAGTAGTAGTTAATTCTCACCTGTGGGTTGTTGGCCTCAGCAAGTTTACACTGGCGCAAGAAAAGCTTGAGATTTCCCCAGTTCATATATGGCAACAGAACCATGGGCTTCTCACCATCTTCTATACATACATGACTGATGGGTAGCAGGTTTCTGAGGTACCAAAAAGAAAAAAATTGGTTAAACTGGATTTGTGGCGCAAGAGGCCAGTTTTTGAAAATGGGGCATTCAGGTGTTTTTAAGGGGCACAGAGCCAGGCAAGTTTAACTTAATTATTTGCAAACAAATACACTATTATCTGCAACAGGGGCATTGCTATAGGGCTTGACCCGTGAATGATTTTAATTTAGCTGTGAACCACATGAATGATCAATATTTCTCCAGCAGTTGAGCGCGAGAGTGACATCATGCTGCTGAAGATTAAATTTTTATGAACATAAAATCTTCTGTGAGCAGCAGCCTTAACCATTCACTTAACAAAATATTGACAGGAAATAATGAAACGTGTACAAGCTCTTATTCGTCCCGAGACCATAACACATTCACCGTCTTGGCTGCACAAAACTGTTAAACTATGAGAGAAAGTGGCAACCGTGGGGTGATTTTACCACTCGCAGCGTCTTGCATCCCTTAAAGGCCTTGAGACCGTGGTGCAAGCACCATGCGCTTTGACTGCACAAACCGCTTTCTCTCGTACTGTCGCATGTCAAAGGCACTTCAAACAGTCCAATTAAAGGCAATGGAGTCAAAAGAATCAAACGGGTCTTTTTTGGCAGAACATGAACACACACATACAGTCTCATTTTTTTGTAGTGAGTATTTATATTTCCCTCCCAGCCTCTTTGCACATACAGTCTGAAATTTTCGTATACATTTTTTTTCGTATTCGTTATCCCAAAAATTTGTCACACACAGAAACCTTGCACACTGAGTCCGATGCGTATTAATTAATCCGTTGCAGGAAAAAGCACAACAATACAGCCTGACGCTGCTGTCGCTCTGCCTCTCTCCTTATCTCTCCTTTCATCCCTTGCTTCTCTCCGCTGACTGTACCTCGCTAGGTAGGCTGTCCTCACTCTCTCTGCCTGCATTTTCTTGCATACCTGTCAATACTCCTGTTTTTCATACCCATCTGTTGCCACCCATCCGTTTTGTTATTTCTCCCGTGAAACTCCAGTATTTCAGTTTCTCCCTTGAACGCAATCACGAATGGACCGACGGAGACCGGGAACAGCGGTCTCCCAGATTTTGGTAAAGTTAACCAAATGTTGAGTACGGTCTTCTTGAGTTTGGCACCGTGGTTAGAAAATCAGTACGTAGTCCGGTAACACTATAATAACTGTATGCTATTAATCATTAGTTAAGCATCAGTAAACAGTTAATTCATCATTTATAAAGCATTGTCCCTACATTAACATACATCAGTAAGCCAGTTTATAAATACAGGTATAAATGCTTCATTCTTGATTCATAAGCATATCCATAAAGTGTATTTTATTTATTTAATAATAATCAGTTTATCATTTCTAAATTAAACAATACAAATACAAACCAGTTATTTAGGAGTTGTATGTGCTTCATATGATCATCAAGAAAGTGCTCAATAAAGGATTAATGAATTATTTAAATGTACAATTATAAATCTTATGATGTAGTAAGATAGTGTCACGGACTGTGGCAGGAAAGAACCGGACTGGACGCCGGCTGGACCACCGGACTGGACGCCGGCTGCACCGGACTGGACACCGGGCTGGACGCCGGCTGCACCGGCCGGGTTGGAGTCCACGCTGCCTGCCGTTGCCTCTTCTTCTTCCGCCAAGCCACCCGGCTGGTGGTCGGGTGATGGAAGGAGGTATACAGAACGGCTGGCTCCGGCTGGGACTCCTCGGAGGTGGTTCCCCAGGACGCTCGCCTCCCCCGCTTGCCCACGAGGCTGGTGGACGGTGGAGAGGCTGCCGAGAGTGAGGGGGATGGCGTGGCGATGCCCACAACCCCGATCTGCAAGGGACTGTCCTCGGGGATAGCCGCCAGTCCCGTGAGAGGCTCCGCCATGGACATTCCCCTGGGCTCCTCAAGATTCATCACGAGTTCGACCTGGTCCGCGAAGCGCAGGTGTCTCAACCGGCGCATCTCAGCTGGCTCGAAGGGTTCATCGAGGCAGCTGTTGAAGATTACCTTCAACTCTGCCTCGGTGAACCCCGAGTAGAGCGCGGTGGACAGGAAGTCCATGGCGAAGTCCTTCACAGGGGTCCCCCTCTGGCGGAAGCCGAACAGGACGTGAGCCTGGCGGCTCCTGTACGCCTCGTCCGACTCCATGCCTGCTGGGTTCGGTGGTGGCTCGTGTATTCTGTCACGGACTGTGGCAGGAAAGAACCCAAATGCAGGCAGGTGGTGGTGAAGGGGTTAACAAAACACTTTATTGACAAAAAACGGAAACAAAAACCCACGATGGGGAAAACAAGACACGATGAACGGGAACCACAGGAACAAAGACTGAATACACTAACTAAATAAACAGACTAATACAACACTGGACAAGATTACAACAGACTAACACTAAACTAGACTTACTTTGACAAGGGCGATACATCCACGAAGACACAAACACAGAGGAAACCAACGGGAAGCACGAGCATGAAACACACGAGATACAATACACACACACGTATGTAATACACGAGCACAGGACAAAGAAACAAGAGGGTATATATAGGCAACACAAACGAGGGATAATGACACAGGGTAGGTGTGGGTAATCAAACACTCAGGGAAAGATAACAAGGAAACGAGAGGAGCGGGGCCAATGACGAGACACGAGAAAACACATGAGAAGTAAAAACAAACAACTCATGGTTTTCTCACATAAAACCTGAGGACTCTGCCCCGATCCTGCCACACGACTAGAATTTCATAAACAAGACGGTGGGACCATGACAGATAGTAATCCTTACTCAGTGTTTTAATGAATGTGTGTTAAATAATTATCTATTACTTAGTTTATGAGTAATTCAGGTAGTTATAAAACATTTAGTACTTGTCAGTTTACTATTTTTGTGAGCTCATCTAAAATGAGCACTATTTATGCTTCGCAAAGCTTTTACAAGGTTTCGGTATTGGGTAGGATTATGGATGCAGAATATGGTAATGCAGAATATGTGCTTTATAAGTACTAATAAACAGCCAATATGCTTATAATAGGCATGCTTGTAAATAACTACTGTAGTTAATAGTGAGAATTGGTCCCTATACTGAAGTCTTACCGTAAAGATAAATAAAAATAAGCAACAAAATGAATATAAGTAGGGATGTAATGATTCACCATGAGCCGGTTGAAAATTGGTTAGAATGAGTAACGATTCAAATCGGTTGAGACTTGAACTGAATCGCAATACATTTTTTGAACAGCAGGGGCCGCTATTTTCACTGCAAACCTAAACATGGATGCTGATATTTCTTAAATGCAAAAAAATCCAAGAAAAGCACAGACAGTATTAGTTTGTTTATATTAAAGAGACTTTTTCTATTATTAATTTGTTATAAAATTGCAGTTTAGTTTTGTTATTTGAAATAAAACATTATTTTATTATACAAAGAAACGTGAAGCATTTAAGAAATAATGCAAGGAAAGTTGTTCATTTCTAATTTGTTTCAACTCATTTTATAAAAATAAATCGTGAGTAAATCGTGAATAAATCGCATCGTGAGATCAGAATCGTGACTCGCATCGCATTGTGAGCTGAGTGAATCGTTACATCCAACCTAAATATAAAGTCAAAAATCTAGAAAATTAAGAAAATATTGGTGTAGGCAAGAAAGATTTATTTTTTCAGTTTCATGGCCGAGTGAAAATTCAGTAAAAATAGTCACAAAAAAGGTGCCAAAATTACACATAAATCTTAGTTTGGAAAAATCCAAATAAATTCTACATTTCAAACTGACAAGTAACTAAAAATACAGGTGCTGGTCATATAATTAGAATATCATCAAAAAGTTGATTTATTTCACTAATTCCATTCAAAAAGTGAAACTTGTATATTATATTCATTCATTACACACAGACTGATATATTTCAAATGTTTATTTCTTTTAATTTGATGATTATAACTGACAACTAATGAAAATCCCAAATTCAGTATCTCAGAAAATTAGAATATTACTTAAGACCAATACAAAGAAAGGATTTTTAGAAATCTTGGCCAACTGAAAAGTATGAACATGAAAAGTATGAGCATGAAAAGTATGAGCATGTACAGCACTCAATACTTAGTTGGGGCTCCTTTTGCCTGAATTACTGCAGCAATGCGGCATGGTTTTTTATTTAGAAATGATGAACTGATCATTAATAAAGAATGAAAATACAAATATTAAACACTTTATAGACATACTTGTCCATCAAGAATAAAGCATTAATATCTGTATTTATAAACTGCTTCCTGATGTATGTTAATGTAGGGACAATACTTTACAAATTATGAATTAACTGTTTACTAATGCTTAACTAATGATTAATAGCATGCAGTTATTATAAAGTGTTACCCATGTACTGTTCCGCAATCATCTGCTCATCTGCCACACTCTCTCTTTAAACTTTTTCTTTGTAATCCGCACTTTGTTTCTCATACAGTATTTTGTGCTGCGAGACGAAGTGGACTCACACACGTCACCCTGGATTTTGGCGCTTGCCTCACGTTGTGTCAATCACATTTACACACTACCTCTGATATTTTTGTCTGTCATAAAAAAATCGGACCGGGTTCGGTCTTCTGCGTTTTTCGCATCCGTAGCATCCGTAGCAAGCATTTTGACAGGTGTCTCTGAATTGGGCTCATTTTCTCTAACATTAACGTTCGTGTCTGCTGCAGCGTCACCCAAAGCGGCAGTAGCGTCAGCGGCGTTTGCTTTTGTTTCATTATCTCTTTTTCATATCACAAAATGTTGTTACGTATCCTCATGCGATTTTAAGTGGGTATACGGAAATCCTTGACATTTTCTAGGAGGAATACAGTGTATATCTGTGTCACAAGCTACACTACTGCACATAGACAGAAACGAATCGTGACATTGAAGTTGCCAAAGACATACGTCTGTATTATGGAAAGCAGTTTGTGCTGTGTAGGCAACATGGATTTTAGAGAGGCATATATAATTGCTGTTAGTAATATTTTCGTGTGTGGTCTTGTTTGTGTGTGTGTGTGTGTGTGTGTGTGTGCACATTCTGTTGCATAAGAGCTCTCTCATTGGGTGTTGCCAAGTTACCTTTGATGCAAGCCGACAGTTGGGGCAGATTTAACTTTTGCATTCTACAAATTTGTACAAATTCTGCCTGACAACTACGCTGATTGGACAATGGTAATCGTGGATTTCTTAACGCAACAGGCTAGAGAGGCACTGACAGGGAAAACCGTCTAAAAGAATTCTGGGTAAGCTGGTTAAACTGAAGTTAAACTGGTATTGAGTAAAGAGATTAAAACATATATACATGTTAAAACACACGTTTTAACGCTTACCTTGCGCGTTTTAGTCAAATGCTATTTTGTAAATATAAAAATTTCTTCTTTGTACTCTGGCAGTGGCACTAGGAAACAGGCGGTCATCGTAACGTAGCAGATAGAGCATTATCATGATAATGATGGATTATTGTACAATGGTAGGTTAATAGTAAACTACATGTGCAAATAGTAAATAGTAATAGAACATTTGCATAGTTTTCTTTAATAGGTTTATAGGTTTTGGTTTTAGAGTGATTAAAGCCATACTATTGAACTTTTGCTCATGGCTCCCCCATGTGGTTGATAAGCGCAATTGTCTGTTACCAGTGTTGTAAATACTGTTGCTGTATAAGCTTCCCTGTGGGCAGCCCAATACACGTGAATTTGTTGACTAAACTGATGAAACCGGCGAATGCAGAAATGTTGTTTGGAAACCATTTCGCACTCTCCCGCAGGCAGGGGAAGGGCGGGGCTATGTGTGCCGACCCCAACACACAACTTGCAGAGTGTGGTTGTAGCCGCTATGAGGCTGCTCAGGTAGCAACGAGAGTAGAATTTGAACAGTTGAGAGTTGTTTTACCACTGAAATAATATTAGAAACATTATTTTAAGGTCGAAAAAACTACAAAGTGTTGCTTTAACAAGTTATAAACACTTCTGAATTACTAATGTTCTGTAAGAACATCTGAATTTCCCGCTCAAGTTCAGTTTTACTCCCGCAGAGCCACAAGTAGGCAGGCGGTCATGAATCAGGTGGTGATGGGAGAGTCGTCATGATAAAGACTCTGAACTGGTAGGTTAATTAATAAAACCAGTTAATTTAGATTTATTGTCTGTTAAAAGTTTTATTTTATACTGATGGATGTGGTAAAAATGTGTTTCCACAACACACATACCTGTATACATCCTATCACACATACACACTCTGTTACTCACACACTGTATTAATATCTGCCTAAAGTTAAGTTGTACCAGCTGCATAAACATAGCCACAAAGTGAAGACTGTGTCTTAACAACCTAGTCTGATTGACTAGCAATTAATGGACTACTTGCACGTAGCCTTGTGATGTACTTCCGACTTGAAATCATACGGCTCACTTGGTTACGGTTATATGTATTCACAATGGGTCGTTGCTCCCTTTGAAACCTAAACGTTTAAAATAAGATTTTTACGCACATACATTATCAGCAACATAAGAAGAAATATTCTAAACATCACTGTACTGTAAGACCGAACATTAAACGTAAAATAAAGAAAGTGGGTTGTAAATACAAAAAAAGTTAATTTGTCTTGAATTTTATGCGTACAGTGCTCAACTACTTTGATGTAACTTTGTCATTACACAAACAATTTAACCACACAGCGATCCCGCATCATGATGTCACGAACGTGCATACGTATGTGCTAGGCTCCAGCTTCATGGGGAATGTCCGCCTTGTTTGCCCCGCTCGCCTCGAGTAATTTATATAGAGAAAAAATTGGCAGTTTTTAACAACTTGATTATATTTAAATGTATTATCAAAACAGAGATATATTCCTCTCGGAAAATGTGCTGTGGGATCGTCTGTGAAAAGATTTGAGCTGAAACGCGCAATGGCGCGCTCTCTGCTATGATGACCACGCTTTTCATCTTTATATCGAATCTTCTGGCAGGCTAATCTGGTGAGTAATATGTTTTAATCACTATATTTCACAGTTGTGTTATTGTTATTTTTACATCAAACGTATTTAGTTTCTTAGCAGTTAATATGTCTTGTGCACGCGGACAGTGATTGATTTGAGCCCCAAAACGACGAGCTGTTACGTGCATTTTCAAGAATAAGATGATAGTTTAAGACAAATCTCTTTGAAACCATACCGTCATAGTTGGGTTTCAGTGTCTCACATCTATTTAGTCTGTTGTTAAGTTTAAAGATAAAAACAAACAGCTTTTCCTGCGTTAGCAAACTTAAGACTTAGTTAAACCTTAAGTAACATTTGTAGGTCCGTTTTATGTAGGTCAGTTCCAACCAGCAAAGCTTATTATTATTATTATTAGTCCACAGATTGTTCTGACGATCTGAGATTGTGCTACTTCCCATTCAAAACTAACCCTTACCAGGCAGCACAATCTTATGTCAGAGCACAGATTTTTATGTTGCTTTTCAACATTTACAGTTTATTAAGCAAACTGTACAGTAAAATGAAATAAACATTCATAATTTGTTTTTGCAAAAATTGTAAACGATCTAACTTTTCTATCCTGCCTCTTTTCAGGTGAAAACTGAAGCAGCTAATCGGTGGAGTTTGCACTTAGGTACGTTGATAATAAATGATTCTGACTAAATTAATTGACGTTGCATATAGTTTGAATATTATATTTAATTTATTTTGATGGTTTCTCTTTAATGTCTGACAATTTAGAACATGGATAAAATATATACATTGTACTCTCTTATACCCATATTTGTATTTGTATCTCTGCTAAACTTCACAGAATAACAAACATCAACCAGATTTGTGCTGTGTTGGAACAACTTGTGCCCAACTTTAGAGCTTGTTCAGGAAAAAGCTGCTCACACTACACAGAAGTTCTGGATTTATGACCTCCAGGTTAGTTGGTTACATTTCTTGATGCCTGATTAACATACTACAGTTAGTCTGGGATCTTTGGTTGAACTTTTGGGTGATGTAAAGTGTTATATGGCTGTGTGATTAGTATCCACGGTGAATTAAAAATATCTTCTCTCTTAAAGGTGCATGTTGATGTCCGATTCAGACGGGTCGCTGCTGTTCGTGGTCTCCCTGTCTACATGTTTGAGGGTCACTCTTCAGAAGATATGGTATGAAAGTGAGTTTACTGTTGAGAATTTATATGTCGGTTAATCATGGAATACAGTTGATATTTTTCACAATTCTTGTATAATCTGCCCTCAGTTGATTTTGTACATGTAGGGTGTATTCTTCAAACCTTTTATCTCTCCTGCCATTCAGATCTCATAGAATAGGCTGTCAATCTATTTCTAGATTTTGATTTGAATATATCAATTGGAATTGTAGTTATTGCATGTAATAGAATTGTTTGGAGTAAATAGTTGAAAATCAAGACTTATGTAGATTCAGTGTGTGGTCAAGTTTAAAGCAATAGTTCGCCAAATAATGACAATTCTGTCATGGATTACTAATCCTCAAATTGCTTCACAACTGTAAAACCTTGGTTTATCTTTAGAACACAAATTAAGATAGTTTTGATAAGGTCCTAAAGCTTTCTGACTCCCCCATAGACAGCAACGTAACGTACAATCAAAGCTCAGAAAGTTAGTAAACACATTGTTAAAATACTCCATGTCACTCCAGTGGTTCAAACTTCATTTTATGAAGCGACAAGAATACTTTTTATGCAAATAAAACAAAAATAATGACTTTATTCAATTATTTCGTCTATTCTGCATTAGTCTCCAACAAGCTCTTGGACCTTGGATCTTAATTTGTGTTCTGAAGATGAACGGAGGTCTTACGGTTGTGAAATGACTTGAGGATGAGACATAATCAATGCCAGAATTTTAATTCTTGGGAGAACTAACCCTTTAATAGGTCCATTTATCTGTAGACTAATCGAAGTCCTGCAATGAATATACATTTTTATTTTGCTGAAGTTTATAAAAGTAATAATTATGTTTTTGTTTTGACAGAAAACCCATCAGAGAAATTGTCAGACTGGCTGATGCTGTGTTTTACAGAAATGACTTTCTTACTTGGTATGTTTGTCTTGTTTTTCAGTACAAATGTCTAAAATTCTTGAATCAAGATGCATTTTCTTGATGAGCAAAATGACCCAAGAAAATAAGTCTTGATTTTAGAACAAACGTATGAAATTTCAGTGAATTAGTAGTTAAAACAAGCAAAAAAATGTGCCAATGGGGTAAGAAACATAATCTTGAATTAAGGTTTACCTTTTTCTTAGTCACTAAATTCAAGATTATTTTTCTTACCCCATTGGCACATTTTTTTGCTTGTTTTAAGTACAAATTCACTGAAATTTCATACTTTTGTTCTAAAAACAAGACTTATTTTCTTGGGTCGTTTTGCTCAAACAAATTTTTTGACATTTGTACTTGAGAACAAGACAAAAATACTAAGTAAGAAAGTCATTTTTTTGCAGTGTAGGCCCTGGATATAGGCTACCTACCCAAACGAGTTCTCTAACAAATTTGACTGTCTATAAAGACTTTGTGGGTATACAGAATGAGAAGTTAAGGCCCAGAGTCTTACAAATTAATGTGTAAGGTGTAAGTCAAGTTTTTATTTGTTTGAAAATATTTTACTTGGTATGTCCACATACAACGGGTCCACATACAACGCGCTTTCACTTTACTTACTACACAAAGGGAAGCACAGCAGCACACAAACATGCCAAATATAAAAAATAAATGGATTACAATGTAAAATATTATTATTGTGTACATAAAGATAAAAATCCGGATTGTCATGTAGATGATCTGCTCGCTTTAACCTCACGCACGAGCAGATGCGTTTCCTCTCTAGAGAAGCGTCCAGTCTTTGCTCTTGCAAATTCTGCCGTGTAAGTAGCGAATCCGCCATGGCGCGAGCGCAACTGGCTCTTAAAGGGAATGAGAGATGAGACTCTGATTGGTTTACTGCATGTTACGCCCAAAAAACACCCATTACTCATTAAGAGAATCGGGACAACCCGTTTAGTCCATGCGCCCGGGCGCGCCGACCATTTTCCCATCGTTAAATTAGCAAAAGTGGATTCGGACACGCCCTGAGTGCACCTGCACCGTGCGCTTTTAACAATGTGCTTAGATCATGAAAATAGCGCCCGTAGTGTTTGCGTTTGGTCTAGTTTCTCTACTACTCTCTGATCACATTATATTGTATTTTAACACAACTGAATGCTATTTTCACATATTATCTGTTCTATTGTCAGACATAAAACGAGTATAATTTTTTATTTTATTTTAATGCGAGTGATAGTTTTATTGTAGATCGCGTATAGTGCAGACAATTCTCTGTCAATAACATCTGTGTCTGTTGACGTTTATTGGGAAAGGCAAGTACACGGAAGAACGCATATTGAAAACACCGCCACATTTTAATTTGTTCACTGTCATGTGAGAGAGAGGCGCTGTCGAGGCGCTGCACGCAACATGAGAGAGAGAGAGGCAACTCTACAATGAATTAACCAGTTTTAAAATTGAAAAATAAATATGTAAATGGAAATCATGAAAAATCTATTCATGGTGGCCAGTGGTGATGAAAGTGTGGCTGGCCGTGACTAATAAATCAGTATGGGAAACAGACAACACAATGATATGTTGTTATGAGAAGTATAAAAAAATGTGGTTTGTTTTGAAACTATGGCGGAACAAATTAGACTATGGCGGGCCACCATAGTCTAATTAATGAATGGGAAACACTACAACAGCTTAATTATTCAGGAGATGAGTATACATTTATAAAATATATTAGGAGGTGAACTTCTGCTAATTTAAGACCTGTTATAAAACCCCAAATTAAAGCATGTTAACACAAACAGGATTTGTTGTTTTTAATTAAGTGACTGCCCTAAAAATAGAAACGATCTCCGCATGTACATAATATATGCTGAACACTGTTACTGGAAATGACTGAGCCGCATCAAGGAGAACGCTACGTGCAAGTAGTCCATTAAAACTAATCACTCTTTTCAGATTTCAGTTCAGACAAATCTACCGTTTTACAGTATGTAACTGATTAAAAGAAGTTGTGAAAAAAATAGATGACTAACTTGCCTAGTCTAAGCAGTTTATGCAAGCAGGCCCATGGGTCTACTAGTTCATAGAGAACAATAGTGAAAGTGTGTGTTTTTGTTTTATAATCCAGTCGGATCAATTTACTGGCCAGATCAAGCGGTTGGATAGGTTGGATTCTGGGTTCGTTATTGACACACGCAAGCAAATGATGAGATGGTTTTGACTAACCTGTGGTGAAGCCCCCGTAGTTTACAGCTTTCTGTGAGCATCATGGTCACCTGAACCTCTGAAGCATGATCTGATTTGTTAAACACATGAACAAGTGGAGAGTCAGCAACTGCTGATGCAACCTTGATCAACCTTAAGATCAGACAAATCTCAAAGCATCATCCAACAAAATCACCCAAACTCCTCACAAATAATTGAGTCAAAGGTGAGTCTTCAAATCATTAGAAGAAAAGACTAATACTAGTTTTTGGACATCTCGTCAAATCAAGGTGACAGTAGCTCAAGTAAATACTCTTTAGGATACTTTATCTATATTGCATTGTCTGGGAAGTTCTTAGTAAAAGGTGCATGCATATCCTCAATAACCCTCCATTTTCCACATGAAAAAGTCTTATTGCTGAGAAAGCAGTCCAACAGCTCATTTTAGCCCGTCTCAAAAACTGCCAGGTCTGAATTTATCTCTGAGAACAGCTTTTGATAGATGCTTGGAGCATATGGGTAGTGTATTATTTCCTTTCTCATGGGCATGGGCCGGAAGAAACCTAAATGAATTGGCAAAAAAGAGATGGGTACAGAGCATGGTTTGGTGGCTGGCACCAGGCCTGCTCTGAGAAAACAAGGTGCAAGGTCAAAGGAGGGGGGTTATCAGTGAGACAGGAATAACTGACATGTCTGCTTACATTTAACTGTATTTTTTGAACTGTGAACTACAGTATACACGTTTATTGTAAATGTGTATAATTTTTAAACACTCCAGATTCTAAAGAACATTTAGGGCCCCACGATACAGTCAGCGCAGTGTGGCGCCAGGCGCAATGCAAGTGGTTCTTGCTAGTTTCAGCCTGACACAGTTATCATTTTCATGTCATGCGCCACGTTGTTTAAATAGCAAAAGCATTTGTATGGAAGTATTTTAATGCCATTAGTCTTTGAAGCAAAAAAGCATGTTGAATAACCACTAATCAAAAATAAATCTGTTGCATTAGCAGTGCTTGCATTTTTAGAGTCTGCAATTCAATATGGTTGTATAGTTAAGCTGTGAATATTTCTAATTGAAACATTTCACACACAATTTCACTGTTTAAAATTCACCTTTTAAATTTCATTTAAAAAATTCAACTTGTTTTAAAATACAACCTTGAATATTTGACAGACAATTTTCAGTCCATATCATTTCGGTTTAAACATTCGCTTCCACAAATTCAGTGGTTCAAATTCGGCTTGAAATTCAAAGTTTCACACCCGGGAATCCCAGGAGAAGCAATAGAGCGCCGATCCACCGATGCATGATCTCTACCTGCTGCCTGACCGCTTCACCAGCCGGTGGTGTAAGTCGGTTTTGACGAAGACCAAAGCGAGAAATGCAGATACTTTTTATATGCTGGCCGCACAGTCCACTCATCTGCTCAATTAAGTGAATTTATTTGTTCTCATAGATCTCTTATGCATCATCAAGAAAACATTTATTGACAGTTGTACTGGCAGCTTAGCTCACCACTCAAACCTGGAATGGACATGGAGCACGGGAACAATTCCAGGTGGCCTGGAATCAGTGGACTAGTCACACATTTATTAAAACAAAATTATATAGCCTAATATAGAAGTATAATACAAAATACAATGCACCAAACAATCTAGTTGTATATATTGCCAGTGAGCACTCATTATACTCTGACCAGTAATTAATTAAATTGTCCACTGCTCAGCCATGTAAAACTAACTTGCGTTGAGGTGTATGTTAGAGACCTCACAGGTCCCAGCGGTTTCAGGTCTAAAACTTTGACAAATGCCTCAGGCACGGGTCGAGTCCGATATGGCATCGGTTCTCTGGTAGCCTAATTTAAAATGAACTTGCTTTTACCAAATCGACCCGCAATGACACTAATTAAATCAATCTTATGGTTATGTAAGCAACAAATATTTGTTACGCCAAACTTTATAAGACATAATTAGGTTAATAGAGTGAGTGAGTGAAATTTTAGCCTTTTATGAACAGACAGCAACTCAAGTACTTTGGCGTGTAGTCAAACTCTCATGTTCGTGTGAGGCACATTATTGGGAAACGCACTCAGAATGCAACAAAAGTTTGTATCTTCGCGCCTAGAAAACCATCTTACAGCTGTTAGATCCATAAAGCAGTGAAGTATCTTGCTTGGCTGCAGGCTGTACACGGAATTTTGGGTCTAGTAAGGTTCTAAAGAAAGTGCTGTCTATTTTTATCTGGTCTATTTTATCTGGCCTGCGCGTGCGGCTAAAAGATTAGTTTTTCTGTCTCGTATTATCAAAATAAAAAACGACGAACGCATAATAGGCCAACAGTGTCTGTCTGTGCAGACTGCTGGCAGTGAAAGCGTCAGTAAAATGTCTGAAAATGTTGATGATGCATAAGAGATCTATGAGAACAAATAAATTCACTTAATTGAGCAGATGAGTGGACTGTGCGGCCAGCATGTAAAAAGTATCTGCATTTCTCGCTTTGGTCTTCGTCAGAACCGACTTGCACCACTGGCTGGTGAAGCGGTCAGGCAGCAGGTAGAGATCATGCATCGGTGGATCGGCGCTCTATTGCTTCTCCTGGGATTCCCGGGTGTGAAACTTTGAATTTCAAGCCGAATTTGAACCACTGAATTTGTGGAAGCAAATTTTTAAACCGAAATAATATGGCCTGAAAATTGTCTGTCGAATATTAAAGGTTGTATTTTAAAACAAGTTGAATTTTAAAAATTGAATTTAAAGAAATTTAAAAGGTGAATTTTGATGATTGAATTTTTAAACAGTGAAATTGTGTGTGAAATGTTTCAATTTGAAATATTCACAGCTTAACTATACAACCATATTGAATTGCAGACTCTAAAAACGCAAGCACTGGTACAGATTTATGTTTGATTAGTGGTAATTCAACATGCTTTTTTGCTTCAAAGACTAATGGCATTAAAATACTTCCATACATGTGCACCCATGGGCATGCTGGTCTGAAAACGAGGTGTGTTCAGACTGCGCCACTGACGAACCAAAACTTGGTCTAATAAATATTAAAAATGAAAGGATTAACAATGTAATAGATTTTTATTGTGTACATAAAGATACAAATCTGACTTGTCCTGTAGAAGGTCTGCTCGCATGTTTTAACCCCGTGCATGAGCAGATTCCTTGCAAGAGAAGCGTTCTGTTTTTCCACTTGCAAATTCCACCATGTAAATAGCGAATCCACCATGGCACGAGCGCAACAGGCTCTTGCGAGGGAATGTGAGATGAGGCTCTGATTGGTTTACTGCACATTACTCCCAAAACACACCTATTACTCATAAAGAGATCAACCCTTTTAGACCATGCACCAGGCACGCTCACCATCTTTCCCGTCGTTAAACTAGCAAAAGTGGATGGACACACCCTAAGTGCATACATTCTGTCATCATTTACTCACCCTCTTGTCATTTCAAACCTGTATGACATTCTTTCTTCCACAGAACACAAAAGAATATATTTTAAATAATGTTGGTAAGTGAACAATGGAGGTACCATAATTTTCATTTTTGGGTGAACTGTCCCGTTAACAGAAAAAACTTAGTTTCCTAAAAGGATATTTGATTTAAGATATTTTGAAATTTTTATTTTTAAAGGATTCATTTTAGGATATTGTACTCAAGGGAAGAATCTTATGAGGATGTACCTTTGACTGCTTTCACAAAGACTTGTTTCACTTTGCTCGGGTCCTTGTCATCAAGCAAGACTCCATGGAAAATGCGGCCAAAGGTCCCTGAAGATTAAAATAAAGACATTCAGACAAAACTGCAAAAATATGGGATCTCTGCACCTCAGTCTCCTGTTACAGACAGTCACGGCTGTACATTAACTTTGCATGTAGCACTGGTGCTACAGAGGTTTAAAGTTTTGTAGCACAAGTATAAAACATAGGGGTCATATGGCGTGAATACATGTTTTTCTGTGTCTTTGGTGTGTTATAAGTTGCCCATGCATGTATTAGACGCGAAAAATTTCAAAAATTAAAGTTTTGGAACAAAAGATGCATTCTATCTACAAACCCGATTCCAAAAAAGTTGGGACACTGTACAAATTGTGAATAAAAAAGGAATGCAATAATTTACGAATCTCATAAACTTATATTTTATTCACAATAGAATATAGATAACATATCAAATGTTGAAAGTGAGACATTTTGAAATGTCATGCCAAATATTGGCTCATTTTGGATTTCATGAGAGCTACACATTCCAAAAAAGTTGGGACAGGTAGCAATAAGAGGCCGGAAAAGTTAAATGTACATATAAGGAACAGCTGGAGGACCAATTTGCAACTTATTAGGTCAATTGGCAACATGATTGGGTATAAAAAGAGCCTCTCAGAGTGGCAGTGTCTCTCAGAAGTCAAGATGGGCAGAGGATCACCAATTCCCCCAATGCTGCGGCGAAAAATAGTGGAGCAATATCAGAAAGGAGTTTCTCAGAGAAAAATTGCAAAGAGTTTGAAGTTATCATCATCTACAGTGCATAATATCATCCAAAGATTCAGAGAATCTGGAACAATCTCTGTGCGTAAGGGTCAAGGCCGGAAAACCATACTGGATGCCCGTGATCTTCGGGCCCTTAGACGGCACTGCATCACATACAGGAATGCTACTGTAATGGAAATCACAACATGGGCTCAGGAATACTTCCAGAAAACATTGTCGGTGAACACAATCCACCGTGCCATTCGCCGTTGCCGGCTAAAACTCTATAGGTCAAAAAAGAAGCCATATCTAAACATGATCCAGAAGCGCAGGCGTTTTCTCTGGGCCAAGGCTCATTTAAAATGGACTGTGGCAAAGTGGAAAACTGTTCTGTGGTCAGACGAATCAAAATTTGAAGTTCTTTTTGGAAAACTGGGACGCCATGTCATCCGGACTAAAGAGGACAAGGACAACCCAAGTTGTTATCAGCGCTCAGTTCAGAAGCCTGCATCTCTGATGGTATGGGGTTGCATGAGTGCGTGTGGCATGGGCAGCTTACACATCTGGAAAGGCACCATCAATGCTGAAAGGTATATCCAAGTTCTAGAACAACATATGCTCCCATCCAGACGTCGTCTCTTTCAGGGAAGACCTTGCATTTTCCAACATGACAATGCCAGACCACATACTGCATCAATTACAACATCATGGCTGCGTAGAAGAAGGATCCGGGTACTGAAATGGCCAGCCTGCAGTCCAGATCTTTCACCCATAGAAAACATTTGGCGCATCATAAAGAGGAAGATGCGACAAAGAAGACCTAAGACAGTCGAGCAACTAGAAGCCTGTATTAGACAAGAATGGGACAACATTCCTATTCCTAAACTTGAGCAACTTGTCTCCTCAGTCCCCAGACGTTTGCAGACTGTTATAAAAAGAAGAGGGGATGCCACACAGTGGTAAACATGGCCTTGTCCCAACTTTTTTGAGATGTGTTGATGCCATGAAATTTAAAATCAACTTATTTTTCCCTTAAAATGATACATTCTCTCAGTTTAAACATTTGATATGTCATCTATGTTGTATTCTGAATAAAATATTGAAATTTGAAACTTCCACATCATTGCATTCTGTTTTTATTCACAATTTGTACAGTGTCCCAACTTTTTTGGAATCGGGTTTGTAAAAGCGAATGGTCACGCAGACCTGCCTGAAACGCCTTGTGTAACCACACCCCCACAAATCTATATCATTTCGTAGTATGATTGCTTCATGAACCTGGGAGAGATCAAGGCCGGCTGTGCACGAAAGCTTTTGTTAAAAAGTGGGGCAATTCCAACCATTACAACTTCGCAAGGACAGTCTGGCACTTCAGATTCGCAGCCTGTAAGTATATTTTCATTGTAAAAGACTTTGTTACGGACTAACGTGAGTTGAGTTTGTCGTGTGTTTGTAGCGCATGTTGTTTCTTTGTGTGATCTGCAAATGCAGACACGTGGGCAACGTGAAAAAAGACAACATAAGTCCTAATAATCAGTAATTTATGTTCCAACTAGAGTCAACAAATGTTGTGTTTATAATGGGGTTTATTGTCTTTGTTGAATCGCGACGAGACATGGCGTAACACTGGTTGATCACTAACAGCAAATCTTTATAACATCGTATATAAAAGGTAAAACAGTTAGCTATAGTTTTTAACTATTTAACATCATATTTTTTAAAAAACCTTACCAATCCTTTACATCCTGCTCAAGTCACGCTGGCAAAGTTGATGAATCGGCTTGATCATCTTCATTTTCCGGATCAGATTCAGGCTCAAATTGATAAGGAAAGTACCGATGACATTTTGACACCTGTCATTACAATTGCTTGGGAACATGATGTTCCGAATATGGTAAGAGGCGTTACATTTCCGTGAAACGCTTGCAGTATTCGACCAATCACTACGCACTGGTTAACTGGCCAATCATATCACACCTCGCTTTTCAGAGCGATGAGCTTTGTAAAAAATCAGCGCGTTTCAGAGAGGTGGGGCAAAGAGGAGATACAAACATGCACGGTATGTGGAAAGTACAGCGTTTTTTAACCTTAAATAGTGTGTACACATTGCATTACATCTAAAACAAACGATAATGTTCATTTTAGCCGTGTCATATCACCCCTTTAAAATGTAGGCAAATTATGTAAATGTACGAAAGATATCAAATTAAGTTCTGATAATCATATTTATGATTTATTTATATTTATCTTATGGCTATATCATATGTATACAGTAGGAAGATAGACAACAAGTATAAAAATGAAGTATGAATATATGCACAAACAATGAGAGTACATTATATGACTGGTGTTATAAACTAGTGTTCATGGAGTCTGTACTTTAGGTCTTCATCGCTCTTCACTCTCTATTAGATGTGCACTTTTAGAGTGTTGCGACTCTCCGTCTTTAGGTTTGTTCATTATGGCGCTTGTCTTTGCACTGCAAGTCTCTGGTGAGTCCACAAGCATCTCCCAGTATAGCAGCGCGTCACGTTAAAAGTGCTCACGTGGCGAGCATCAACGCAAGTTTCGCCTTGGCTCGCCTAAAGTTAAACTTTATTAAAACTATTAACAGCTTTAAAAAGCGACATAACTTCTGAAATACGTGTGAATGAGCTTTTTTATATACACGCACAGATCACTGCACCCCTGAACAGGCACTGCGAGTGAGAGAGAAAGCGCCGGACTGGAGAGGATCACGAAACTACAGACTGAAAGAAGGTCAAAAGAATGTTTGATTTGTTAATTTGTTAGGGTTCAATTAATTCACAAGGTTTGTTCATAATAACACCCAACTTGCAGAGCACCGAGTTAACCACGCCTACTTATTTACATTCCGCGGAATACACAGAATTTAAAAATCTCTTACGGTTGACATTTTATTCCGCAGTAACGTAATATTCCGTCATTCCTCCCAGCCCTATGTATTTATATTTCAGAATGAGCACATTTGTCATGTGTTTGAGGTGTCTTGTCTGTCTGCTGATCTGATCTGTATGCTGCTGTAATGAAGATGAATGTAACTCACTCACTATTTAATAAGTAGAGAAAATTCCTGAGATTAAATAATAACCATTGACATGCTTAAAGACATTAGATTTGTAAGAATGTACTAGAAAACTTTGGATAAAAAAATGTTAAGGACTGTTAAGGTACAGTTTTTTCATTAATCTGTGATAAGCTACCTATTATTACAACAGAATGCCAACATGGCGGCGCGGTGGCTTCAGTGTAATGACTTCATGAGAATAGAAGAATATAAAGCCTTTATTGTCACTGTATATTTTTACATACAATGAAATTGGAGACACTTGTAATGGTTAGCTTGTACTGGAATCCGTATTCGAGTAAGTCTTGACGATCGTGTGCAATAATTGCATTGCATGTCTCGACAAACAAATACGAAAACAAATAAATAAAACCACACAAACAAAACACCAAGCAGGAGAGCTAAGAGCCGCTGCGTCCGTGCACCGACATCTTCAAAACAACCATCTTGAGCAATCCAGTCATTATATAGATCAGTGAGTTCATCACATAAATTGGCAGGTGACTGACAAATGACATTGTAACAGTTGGGTAAATTAGGGCCTTACGCATTTTAGCTTTTCCCAAGTTCCCTTCCCATTTAAATTTCTATGTTTTCCATTATTTTTTAATACAATAATTATGTTTTTCCATATAGTATAATATACTATTATACTATTTATTATGATAAACTGCAGTGAAATTCATACTTTTGCAGATACAATAGTATTTTTAAACCTTACTATTTTTTTTAAACCTTACTAACCTCAAGACATCCTGACTGAATATGACTTTCTTCTTGAAGTATAATGTAGTCTTTCTTCCAAGCAGTAGAATGGGAGTGAATAGGGGGCAATTTTTTGAAGCTCCAAAAATTGCATCCATCGATCAAAGAATTGCTCGACACGGTTGCGTGGACTTAACAAAGGTCTTCTGAAGTGAATCGATGCATTTGTTTAAGAGAAATATCCACATTGACAATGCTATTAACGTTAGTGTCTAGCTTCCGTTATCCCTCTGCTGCACGTAAAACTGAGGCTTGTTTTACCGGCAAATGACAGAGACGAAAGCTCCTGCACAGAGGAGACGGTATCCTATTGGAACAAAACGAAAAATGCCATGTTCGTCACCAGAACTTACTACACGCCTGCGTCATTTGCCGGAAAAGTCGTGGCCTAATGGTTAGAGAGTCAGACTCGTGACCAGAAGGTTGCCGGTTCGATACTCAGGGCCGGTGGGTAACGACTGAGGTGCCCTTGAGCAAGGCACCTTACCCCTACTTGCTCCCCGGGTGCTGCAGTGCTAGCTGCCCACTGCTCCGGGTGTACGTGTGTTCACGACTTGCTGCGCGTGAGTTCACTACTCTCTGGATGGGTTAAAAGCAGAGGTCACATTTCGGGTATGGGTCACCATATCTGACTAATAGGTCACTTTCACTTTCATTATTCTTCAAGAAGAAAGTCATTTTCAGTCAGGATGGGGAAATTTTGTTTTGCCTCTGAAATATCCCTTTAATGTCTTACCTGCAGGGTGACAAACAAGCGTAAGACGCTGTAACACTGATAAGAAGTAAACTCCAAACATAAACAAAACAGAACAGAACATCTTTGCCAAAATATGCATTTTATAATAGTAATGAATGTTCATGTATTCGTGGCCTTATACAGTAAGACGCAGAATAAACTTGGCAGCTTCCTTCCCTTGCAAACAAACAAACAGATGACATTAAAAGCAGGTGTTCTGTCGATTTGTGCAACCCTTTCAGATTTTGCTACCTGCATACAAATTCTAGGACTAACCCCTCCCCCAATCCAACCCCTAAACTTCCCAGCAGTACAACGGCAGCAAAATCTGACGGGTGTTGTGTTGCTGAGTTCTGTTGTTTGTTTCCAGCAATACCAAAGTGCACATTATGTTTAGCTGTACATTGATGTACTTGCCCAAAATAAGTTTCTAGACCTAGTATTACTACATAGCACTAGCAGCAAATATTTAACGAGATAATGAACTTTCAAATGTGTGCTTGGGGCATTCAAATAAAAGATCATTAAGATGGTCAAAAAACAAAGCAAATGGCCCTTCAGAGGGATTAATCTGACACTCTCCCCAAAATGTCTAATAAAAATGATTTTCTTTGGTGTCCTTGGTTAGATTAACTCTGTTTTATTGCCAAGCCAGTAGTTAAAGACACCACAATAACCTTTTATGAATAATAGAGTTGCATCAGGTTTGTGCTATGATGTACACAAATAGTCTCAATGATTGAAAAAAGATGTAATATAAATTATCTTCTATGGCAATATTTTGCAAGAACATAAGTCAGATAACACAAACTCTTGAGGCACAGTTTGTTTAAACAGCGCCTTCTGAATTCACATCTGTGTAGGTCTTAAGTTGTGCTGGCACAGAGATTCTCTGGGCTCCAATGGACTCTCTGCATAAGCGTAGTGACGAACTGGCAAGCATTGAAATCTTTTAATTCTGTCCATGTCAGTACAGGCTTTCAAAAACAGGTTCCACTTCTCAGTTCACGGGGGATGGTGAGAGATGCTAATGGCTGTCTTTTTGAAAGAGCAGAGCTTTGAATTAATGTCTTACCTTCAGGGTGACAAATAAACGTAAGACGCTGTAACACTGATAAGAAAGTAAACTCCAAACGTCACCGAAACAGAACATCTTTGCAACAATATGCATTTTACAATCGTAATAGTCTTTATTTACTTAACATATTAAATTGTTTAAATATTATACATCAAAATACTGATATGACTTAACGTTTAAATGACAAACAATTCAATGTTTTCCTATCTTCATTATTACCAAATACCAAATTCTTATTTTTTTTATCACTGACAGGACTACAGACTAACTTTTTTTCCTAGGGGCACTGTAGCCCCTGACTGAAATTTTTAGCAGCGCAAGCAGAAAATTTAAGGGCACACCTTAAATTAGCCTGCAATGCAATTATTGACATTTTCCCCTTTATTACTGACAAATACTTTGATAATAAATAGACTTAACTCACAGAAATTACAATGTGCAGTTTTATATGACATTACTCAATATCAGGGCCATACGGAATCTGCAGACGTTTTTGTAAAGAGACCGTTTAAACTCTGAATACACCAGACCAAATTAGTACTGAATTCATTTGAACCAACAGAAAATGTGCATGTATTCATTTTGTGTGAAAAAGTATATATTTTATTGTTTATTGTGTTAAAGCAAAACGAAAGGGCTCGTCTTAATACGTTCTTATGATTATTTTATTGTGTATTAAGGACAGTTTTCATCATGTTCACAACACAATGTAAAGATAACTTCACATAAACTTAACAAGAGCATTCGCATGTTGATCATTCTTGTTATGAATGGATTGGAAATGATTCAGTGCTTTCTTAAGTAATCAACAGATAAATGGTGTATTCTGAACTCCACGGTTAGTTTTGTTTTAAACGTCTCAAATATAAAATCGTTTGTCCTCAGGCTCAAAAAATCTGTCACAGCAAACAGCGAATCTTAGTAAATCGCTCACGTTGTGTCTGTAAACTTGTCAATGATGAGCTTGCTGAGCTGTGACCGAAGCGACGACAACATCATGCGACCATTTAGCCGCAGTCCGGAGTCCTGACCGATATCAAACATCAGCATGATATCAGAAAAGTTTTATGTTCTCAGTTTGCGCTGCCTTCATCTTAGCTTTTTTTTTGGAATTCTATGGCGGAGAAAATGCTTAACATGAGAATATTCATCTAAACAGTGGAATAATGTCTCGTTCTTTTGACAACAACTAGTGTTTATTACAAGTAAAAATTTGACAGAAATGTTGTTTTCCCAGGGGTCTCATTTATAAAACTGTGCGTAGGATCCTTACTAAAAGTGTACGTCCGCCCGAAAGCCCAAAAAAGCGTATGGCAAAAAATATTCAGACTTATAAAATCGTGCATACGCACACCTGTAAGCAATATTCGCTTATAATTATTCGCAATATTTATCCTCGTCACTTTATATAATTAAAGCTGAACCACTGTAGTGACATGGACTATTTCAATGATGTCTTTACTCACTTTCATCGCTTTGAAGTTTGGTTGCGTTGCAGTCTATGGAGGAGTCAGAAAGCTCCCGGGCCTCTTCAAAACTATCTTAATTGGCGTTCTGAAGATAAACGGATGTCCTAGGATTGATGAACGACTTGAGGGTGATTAATGTAGCTGCCTAGCAACACTATCCCCTACCAACACCTTACAGTCTCCAATTTCTTTCAGTTTGCATCTCCAGCATAGAATATAGTCCAACTGTGTGCACATTCCTCCACTTTTATATGACACCCTATGCTCCTCTTTCTTTTTAAAATATGTATTTACCACCACCATTTCCATCCTTTTTGAAAAATCAACATTCTTCTCCTTAAGGCCATAAGTTCTCATCACCAACATGTCCATTGAAGTCTGCTCCAATCACTAATCTTTCTTTCTTAGATAAACTCACCACTACTTCATCTAACTCACTCCAGAATTTTTCTTTCTCTTCCATCTCACAACCCACTCAAGGAGCATAGGATGACATTTATCCTCACCCTTTCAACTTCCAACTTCACATTCATCACTCTATCAGAAACTCTCTTCACCTCCACTACACACTCACTACACTATACTACACTATACCTTGAAACTAACTAGTAACATGCCGGTTTTGAGCTTCTCAGACAGACGTTTCTTAAACTTTGATGCTATGCCATGTGTGTCATGGTTCTGCCACAAGACCAAGAAAAACATGACAAGATGAGGCAGAGCCATGACAGAACCTCATGTTTCATGTGGAGGGAGGTAATTTTGGCCCTTATGGCTCTCCATACTCTCTCCAGGTCTGTCATTGTTCCTGCCCTCTTGTTTCCTCGTTAGTGCTCGTTATTAGTTCATGCCCCACACCTGTGCCCTCTTGATTTGGTCCCTTATTTAATGCCCCTTTGTTCTCTGTCCTGTGCTGGTTCATTGTATTATCTGTCATTCGTCTGGTGAATACTTGTTCCCTGTCAAGTCTAGTTTAGTTAATTGTAGTCCTTGTTTATGTTATCTCCAGTCTAGTTAGTCTTAGTCGTGTCTTGCCATGTCGTGATCTTCCCTTGTTTTATTATGTTACACCCTCGTGGGTTTTTGTTTTGTTTTATTATTAAAATGTCTTGTTAACCCCTTACCCGCTGTCTTCACTTGGGTCCTCTGTCCATGTATCACCCCTTGTCATGACAATGTGTGTATGGATCACAGAATGACTCGAAAGAAGTGGGGGCATAATTATAACACACAAAACCATAGTTTTATGCAATTATGGTATATAAAAACATAGCTTAACATACCAAATTCAACCAAATTCATCATAATAAAAATCCTACTTTTTAAAAAGAAAAAAATAAGACTCACATGTTTTGTCCTATTGGGGTAGCATTTCGAGAGCAAAATAAAGTGACTCGATCTACGATGAATTTTGTACTCTACTAAACTATGTTGTGCTCTAGTAGTAATTTAATCATTAGTTTCATAGATATTAATGGTGATGACATGGCACAAGTCAAAAGTGATCACCTTTTTGAGCTTGTTTATTTTTGTTTATTTTTTTATAATAATCAGTGGAGGCAGATTTATTATCCATTTTTAAACTACTACTGGCAAATTTTGTGCTACAAACTGTGAAAGGAAAACAATATAAATTCCTATTAAAGCTACAAAGGTTACGGAGTCAGCAGTGAGTGTTTCTCTTTTCATTTGTTTGATTCATATCAACCACATAGAGTAGCAGGAATATTAGGTTGCTGTCACTAATGTATTGACATCCGATTTCTTTCTCAACTTTTTACGCTCACTTCAGACAAAAACGACCATGTTTATGACATAACTCTGTGAGATAGGTGCAATAAGCTGTGAAAGTTTGAAAACGATTTAGACGCTTTAGAAATCGATCCTTGATATCTCGATCGCAGTTAGCGAGCGCGTGTGTGATGCGTAGAAGTGGAAGCGGAGGTCTGATTAGATGATTTGCCGAAACAACACAACATTATCGATCTTTATGTCACAGTCTCCAATTTGTGTATGTCATATTTGTAATGGACTTAAAAGCTTCCCCCCGCTTCAGGCTTTATAAACTTACTCTCCCACCTGCCGACTGTTTGCTGCTTGCTACTCTCCAAAGTGACGTCTCCACTCCGGCAACAAAGACCCACCCCATTTTAATTCTGATTGGCTAGTAATGTTTGTTTGGTTGAGCGCGATAGCTGTGTTCCTCTCATACCATTGGTAGGTAAACTTATGAACTCAAACTGATATCAAGAAGCTTTTTTAAATGTAATATTTTTTTTAAAGGTCTAATCAGACGAGCACTTTCAACAAGATGGTATGATTTATTAGGGTCTTCATGAAATGTCTGGAACATATTCTGCTTAAAAACACTCAATGGCTGTGTAAACAAAACCCTTTTTGCCTCGTCAAAAACAGCTATGCTCACAGCAACCCGTTTTGGTGCATGTCTCTTTAAATGATAATGAGTTACAGCGAACCCCACCCCCCTTCTGTCCGGCGTGTCAACACAACACACGTGCAGTGGCAATGGTTTAGCTAAATGATATTTCCAGAATTCCTCTGCGGTTAGTTTCATCTTAAACATCTCAAATCATTCGCCCGGAGACAAAAAAATAAGTCACAGCAAACAGCTAATGCGCTTACATTGTGCGTGTATGCTTACCTAAAATCCACGGAATCCACTGCAGATCTCTGCAGAATTACATGGATTTTAGCGCTTGTCATTGACAAGTTATAACGTTACACACACAACGTGAGAGCTAATTTGCTGTGACAAATTTTTCAGTATAATATATCTGTATATCGGCCAATATATCGGTTATCGGCTTCCAATGTTAAAGGATTATCGGTTATCGGCCAAAATTTACATATCGGTGCATCTCTACTAAAAATAAAATAAATCCACTCCTGTCTCTTCCGAGGTTAGGTCTCTGTGCAGCGACTTCATTGCATGTTGTCCACGAACTTTAGCCATGGCATCACGTACACCGCTGTCGCTTGTGAAAACAACAATGGTGGAGCGTGGTGGGTGGAACAGTGTAGATTAAGCGGTAACATTATAATAAAATCCGCTTTGGACGTCACAATCGGAGCGAAATCTGAACGGCTCGATTTCTCACATGCTTGCAGGGAAAGGCACACCAAAACAAACTTACTGGGTTCTTATTTTTCACATTTTCTGGGTTGCTAGACGCACTGGGGACCCGATTATAGCACTTAAACACAGAAAAAGTGGGATTTTCATCTGATGTCTCCTTTAAAGTAAATATTTTTTTCCGCAGTCAAACGCCGCAAGCTGAAGATCCGGCACGGTGCCGGAAAACTTTAAGCCCTGTGCTCTTCTTTCAGGATTACCCCACACCACTTCTCTTCATTCAGAATAAATGCTTTAAACTACCGTCCAACATCAGACATACTGGAATGGCGGAATACCGACTTCTTAGCTGTGTGCAGTGTTGCCAACTTGTCAATGGAAAGTAGCTAAAGCCTGCCTGGAAAGTTGTTAGATGAAGTCACATGCAAAACAGCATGCCCCTGATGTGCTTCATTCTAAGATGTTATATACTGTATTTAATTCATTAACACAATACAGCCAAACGCATCATATAGTGCCCTCCACTAATATTGGCACCCTTGGTAAATATGAGCAAAGAACTTTCTGCAACCTCTATTTGCATGAAAAACAGCTCTGAGTCTTTTCTTTTATGTCTGATGAGGTTTGAGAATATATGGCAAGTCATCTGAGTCCATTCCTTCATACAGAATCTCTTAAGATCCTTCAAATGTTGGTGCTCTTATCTTCAGTTCATCCCACTCATTCTATAGTGTTTTTGTTGATTTTGAAGTCATTTGAACCAGTGTGCAGATGGAAGATCTAACCATGAACCATTATAATATTTCTAGCAGAGAAAGTCAGGTTTTGATTTTTATATCTGTTGGTATTTGATATAAAACATGATGCCATGTATCTGATCAAGATGTCCAGAACCTCTGGTATAAAAGTAGGTCCACAACAATGAAGATCTGGCGACATATTTAACTATGGACATGGGGCATTTTTTATCCCTGTGTGCGCCAAACCTATATTGTGTTATTGTTGCCAAAAAACTATTTTTCATTTCATATGGCCATAGAACCCAGTCCTGTTTGAAGTTCTAGTATGGCAGATTAATATGGTGGAGTTTGTTTTTGCATGAGAGCAGAAGATTTGTTTCTTGAACATTGTCCCAAACAACTTAGAGGTGTAGTTTTCCTTTTTTTATTGAATGCTTTCTGACCCCAAAATTCAACTGATTACTGCAATTTTCCATCTGTGCTCTTTGAAGAGTCTTAGGCCACTCAAATTCTTCTCCTCGCTGTGCATTAAAGGGGACATTTCACGAAAATACGATTTTTTCTGTGTTTGAGTGATATAATCAGTTCCCCGGTGCATCTACCAGCCCAGAAAACGTGAAAAAGTACAATCCAGTCATTTTGCTTTGTTACACCTTTCTCTGAAAGCATGAGAAAAAATCAGCGCTTCAGATAACGCACTTCTTCTGATGTAGGAGAATGATCTTATTGTAACATCACCGCCCCTTAGTCTGCTCGGTTCCACCCATGGCGCGCCATTGTGGTTTTGCAAGCGACACGAGTATATCTGTAATAACGCAATGGTGAAAGTTTGTGCTAAGTGTTCTGTTGTTGGGTGCACAGACCAGCACAGATAATTATTTAGAGTCACAGCCTCAGAGAAGACGCGAGAGCAGTGGATTATATTTATTTTTAATGGGAATCCTCTGGAAAGAGTTGGCAAAAACCTGTTTGTGTGCGCGAATCACTTCAAGCCGAAGTGCTTTGTCAACCTTGGCCAGTACAAAGCAGGATTTGCTACAAAAGTGTTCCTGAAAGAGGGAGCGAAGCCAAAGCTTCAGATGAGGAAAATGTAAGTATTTTTAAGTAAGTTAATGTATACGTTAGCCTCTTCTGTCAGTTCAGGTAGCACCACTTGTAGTCCCCGCTCTAAAACTTTACGCTAACACAAACCAAAGTTGTGTTTGACAGGAATGTTTCGGTGTTACTTATGATTTAGACTGATTGTATTTCATTTGCTGAATGCTAGGTATTTAGATTCGCTTATGTGATTGTTGATTAATGTCTGGCTATCCGCCAGAATGTAGCGCTACGTTTGTTTGTAAAATCCAGCGTTTCTGTTCAAATGATGTTTTGGAGAAAATAAATTAGACCGTTCACAACATTTAATAGCAATCACAAATCATTGCGTGACTCCTTTTGGAAAACAATTACGTCATGTACAGTGGGCGTCCAGACATTGATTCGTGTACGTCCTTTGTTCGCTTGTGAAACTGTAGTTCATACAAGATGTGTGATCACGACTGAGTGCGAGACTATTAGCAACTGAACACACTAAACTAAACATATAAGGTTGAACCGCTTCGTCTCCTCCAGCAGCCATCTCTCGCTTAGGCAGGGCTCTAGAGTGCGACCTTGCGACCATATTTCTCAATGGTGCGACTAAAAAAAATCTGAGGTGGCACCGGTGCGACCAGCCGTTCGAGGGAGAAAAAAAGTCTCCGCGACTCTGAAAGTCTCCCTGTGATTCAACAACAGACACACATTAGGCCCATAACGTGGTCTAAACCAATCAGAGATAGTGAAGGGCGGACCCCCCTCTGATTGGCCGTTGTACAGGTGATTTTCCTGTATGTGTGTGTACCAGAGGTTGCGTTAACTGAAAATTACCTTTTTTTTACCAGTGACGGAAAAATCTGAAGGCCGTCCGTCATTATGACGGATTACGATGAGTGCAATTTGTAACTCCCCGTTTCCCTTCATTAGAGCGCGATATGCTCACGAAGGGACGTGCGTGTTTTCACCTGTCATTGTTACTGACTAGACATATGTGATGCGATCTGGGAAAACCCGTCGAATGTTGCGTTGGGACTAGGGATGGGTGATATTATATCATTTGCGATATATCGGTAGAAATTCCCCACACGATAAATTCTAGTTGATGACGTATTTCTTTGTGAGACCCATTCACAGCTCATATGTGAAGCGAAAACGGGTATAGCGGAGGGCGGACGTGAAGCTGAGAAAGAGTTTGCACTAAAAGACGAGAGCTCTAAAGCTCGTTTAGGTTGGCACTGTAGATGTATCCGAGTTAATGTTTAGTTTCACTTTCGTTTTATTTAATTTGTTTGTTAAGTATTCGTTGATAGTCATAATACGTACACCACAACATTTAGTTTGGCTAAAAGTATTTATTTAAACATTCGGATGAGGAAATTGTAAGTATTTTTAAGTAAGTTAATGTATACGTTAGCCTGTTTAGCCATACTCTTGGCTAAAAGTATTCATTTAAACATTCGTTAGATGTTATGCGCGCATGCGCAAATTGTTTAATACGATTTCTTGCCTGTTATATAAAGGATGAATGGAGCGTCCCGTGTGCAGCTCGCGCCCACATGTGCTTTCATAGCGACACAGCGTGCACAGCACTGCTGCCTGTTTACATACAGTACAATTGCGAGTTTGTATTATGTTATTTTAAATACGTTTATGAGCGCATATAAGTATATGAGTGCATATAAAAGCATGGATTATTTAATTAGATTTCTTTTATCCGCATTTTTCTGTTCTCTTTCTGTAGCGCGAGTCATAGACAGATTCAGTGTATGTTGCTGTGAGAAGAGAAGGTTCACACAGTTCAAGAGAGATTTATTGACAGCGTGATGCGATTGATCGTTTCCACCCAACAATAGAATATATACAGTTTTAGGTATGACATGATGTGTTTATTGAGCTTTAGTTCATTTAACTTTTCTTTACTTACTTTTGAAGTCGAATCTCACTATTATATTTTATATTTACAAAAATACTGTAGGTATATTTTAGCTGTTTGATTTGGGGTAAGTTTTACTTTTTGATAATATTTGTTTTTCTGAGGGTCCAGACTACATGCAGCTACTATCACTTGACGCAAAAAACAGCAGTGGATGGCGTTATGGATATATCGTCATTTTTATCGTTATCGCAACAAATACCAGGAATTATCGTGATAGAATTTTAGGGCCATATCGCCCATCCCTAGCTGGGACACCTATCAAAGTAAACCACATAACATGAAGAATGAAGGAGTATCAATGCACATTTCCCGCCAGTCCTGTTTATGCATGCAAAGTTTTTTTATACAACGTTTTCGTGAGATGACAGAGCTCCCCGTCTGCAGCACCGAGAGTTATCCGATCGCAAAACATACAAGGGATGATCAAAAGTCCAGACACTATGCACATGATAAACAACGTAAAACTTGCTTCACTGCTTATTAGTTGTTGTCCGTAATGTTTGCTAGTTTCCTTGTGTAGTGATAACGGCAGAGCTCTCGCTCTTTAAGTGTGCGCTGCACCATTTTCCTCACTTTCGTTTTATTCAAATGGTTTTGTACAGTATGTTTATAGACTTTAACACTAGGAAATGTTTTTTTTATTAAATTGTTATTAGAAATTAGTTATAGTTATTAAAATTATTTATTATACTGTAAAGTGACTTTTACTTGTGATACTGGACTGTTGTGCTTTTATTTTCATCACTTAACTTTAAACCCGTTTTCCTCCAAATTCCGTTCCTGAAAATCATAGCGCTTCAGCCGACCTCAGCCATAACTTTTGTTACATACACAAGGTATGAGCAAAATAAAAACTAATTTGGAAAGGGCTTTAATATGGTATCAAAAACTGTAATATATAAATTTGCACCATGTGTTGGGTTTTCCCAGATCGAATCACATATGAACATAAACATTAAAACATTAAATATATAAATGAATATAAACAACAACGGCTTTATTGGGCATTCAGTTGTATTAAAATTAGTGCCGTCAATCGATTAAAAAAAATAATCTGATTAATCACACATTTTCTGTGATTAATCACGATTAATCACACATGATAATAATATTTTAAAATATACTTTTACATTTTAATAATTTCACATTTAATCTTCAAATTGATGTAGAAACAACATATTTCTTTAACAGCGTCATTTTATGAATGAAAGAAAACATTTTGATATTAGTACTGTAACTGATGTCTCTATTAAATTGATTATTTTAACATTAATTATAGCCATTCAACAATATAATTGAGAGCTATAGAATATATAGATAATATATAGAAATTGAAGGAAGTTCTCAAACACTTTACAGTCTTTAATGCTAAATTATAAATTAAATGCAGAAGACTTTCATTAAAGCTACAACATCAATTGATTTCTTCTTTTATTTTGTTCTTTGATTAACGTTAGTGACAAGAGTCACAGCAGCATGTTTAAGAACGTGGCCCCTTTAAGGGCTGTCTCAGATCTGACTGTCACCGCACTCCCATTTTCACAACTCTTTGCATTCATTTAAGATTTTATTTTACACTTTTAAGTCTTGCTTAAGAAAATGCTAGACAAAACGGGCTTTCTGACATAATCTTGTATGGTTTTATCCATTCAAGCACGAAAGAGAACTTAACACGGATGCGCTGTCTGACAGAGATTCACTGACGCAGCCTTCAGCCCATGACTGTTTACACCAGACTGGACCTTGCGTTGCGTTTTGCCGCGTCCCACAGTTTAGAAGCTGTCTATCTTCATTGATAGTCAAAGCAACTGTTTAAAATCGCGCTTAAGTGGTTTAAAAGCCTGTACAGTGTACACGAATAAGAGCGTGATTACATAATGTAACGCTAGACAAAGAATGTCAAAACAAATGGATGCTGCATTAATTGCGTTAAATATTTTTCACGCGTTAATTTGAAAAAATTAATCGCATGTGTTAACGTTGACAGCCCTAATTAAAATACAACAAGTTCCGAGACGCAAGTCCAGCGTGATGACGTCACGAACATACTAATTACCACCTAACGCCACCTTGCACCATAGTGACGGGTAATAATAGATTATGACGGATTTTTTACGAGCCTGTCAGTCAAAATGACGGACAATAAAAAAGTCTAGCGCAACCTCTGGTGTGTACGTGTGAAAATGCGTGTGCTGCAGTCAGACAGAGAGGTGAGGAGCCTATAGGCCCATCAGTTAAACAGAGTGGATGTAGCGCGGATGATGAGAGAACATGAAAAGAACGATTGACAACTTTTTCGTGAATAATGTTAAGTTAAGGCCTGATCCGTCCGAAAATCATAAGCAATGCTCTGACACGGAGCCATCAACCTCCCAGGTTATGTCAAGCCCTGGTCCATTTATCTTGAGATGTTTTAAGTTTAAATTTCAGTTCACTGAAGCCCTTTAAGCACCAACACTTTTTCAGTAAGTTACCTTTCTTGTAGAATTGTGCTTCAAATAAAGAACTTTATGTTGACCAGATTGTTAGTTAATCATTTACAAGTCAATTTTGCCTATATGGACAGCGATAAAAAAAAAAAGTGAACTGGTAAAACAGTTAAATGCAATGCGGTCGAAAATTTGGGTGCACCTAACTTTTAGGCGCACCAGTGCAGCCAGTGCAAAAAGTTAGTCTAGAGCCCTGTTAGGATTTACGCTTATGCTCAACGGTTTCTATGGTAGCTTGAGAATGTACGGGCGTGGACACACCTCCGTGAAGTTGGGGGTGTGGTTATCAAATGCCCATCATCATCATACAGAAGAAGCGTTTTGAAACGGCCATTCTTGAGAACGCGTTTTTTGCAAGGTAAAGATAGTGGCGTTGTGCTTCATCCTTGAAGTATTTTGACCGAAAAATGTCACATTTTTCCTCAGAGAACCTCAGAGAACTATCAACTTGGATAAAGTAGGCAAAAAACCTCCCCTTTAAGACAATATAGACACACATACTGTTTCAAGCTGATTTTCAACATCTCCAGGGGTTTCATTTATAAAACTGTGTGTATGATCCTTACTAAAAGTGTACGTGCGTCAGAAAGCCAAAAATAGTTTACGCAAAAAATATTCTGACTTATAACATCGTGCATAAGCACACCTGTAAGCAATATTCACTTTATAAATCACAGATCACCTGCAAGTGTGCGTACGTGAATCAGCATCATATCCCGCCCTGTACACGCCCATTTTTTCACATAAATAGTCAATGTAAAGCACCTCATGAATGCTGATCCGTATAATAATAAGCCTGGAATCCAATCCGCTTGTTAAGCCTGACGTAATGCACCATAATTGACATATACCTTGTATCTCAAATTTCACCTCGATTAGCAATCTTTTGGTGTATGATCTGGGTGTGTCTGACCACAATGCTATCTCAATGGAGCTACCACTACCCTCTTCTCATACTAAGGACAAGCATCAAATCTGCTTCAGGGACCTGAAAAGGATCAATCTCGATGCTTTGGCTATGAATCTTCAGCAGCTCTCCTCCGTGGATTTCATCTCCGCTAGCTAGTCAGTTGATTTTAACAACCAATCTCTGAGTAGGCTTTTAGATCTCCATGCTCCTATCAGATCCAGAATGGTCACCTTTTCGCGATCAGCTCCCTGTTACACCAGTGAACTGCGGAAAATGAAAACAGCTGGCCGTGCCTTAGAGTGTTGTCTTAAGGTTTCAGGACTTACTGTTCACAGACAAGCCTATCGAGATCATCAAAAGGCTTATGCAAGGTCCTTGAGAGATGCACGGTCACAGTACTACTCAAATGTTATCAATAATAGTCCTGGAAATTCAAAGAAACTTTTTTCTACTATAAACAACATCCTCAAACCACAAACCCATTCGCATTCGCATTTACAGTAGAAGCCACAGTGGAAAGGTGCAACAATTTTATCACTTTTTTTGGGAAGAAAGTAGATAATATTCGTTCTCTCCTATCCAGTTGTTCAGTGCCTATCCCGGCTGTTGACCTGCAGCCTGGGATTTTCCAACCTCTTTGCGGCTTTGCCAATATATCACAGCAAGAGGTTGAGAATATCATTAGAAAGATGAAATCGGCTACCTGTGCTTTGGATCCATTTCCCACAGCTTTGATAAAAAATAACCTCTGTGTTATAAGTCCCCTGATCACTAAGGCCATAAATATTTCCCTTCAGACTGAAAACTGCTGTCATCAGACCAATTCTCAAAAAACCAACCTTAGACCCTGAAGTCCTTGAAAATTATAGGCCCATCTCTAACCTTCCATTTCTTTCTAAAGTGTTGGAAAAAGCAGTTGCTGCTCAGCTATTGGTTCATCTAAAACAAAACAACTTGTTTGAGAAATTTCAAACTGGTTTTTGTCCCGGCCACAGTATGGAAACAGCCTTGGTCAGGGTCACAAATGACCTACTGATGGCAGCAGATGCTGGCACACCATCCCTTCCTATCCTTCTGGATTTGACTGCAGCATTTGATACGGTGGACCGTATCAAATCAAAGAACATCCTTCTTCATCGGTTGCACTCCACCATAGGTCTCTCTGACTCAGCTTACAACTGGTTTTCATCCTACCTTACTGGTAGAACTGAACATGCTGCAATGGGAGAAGCTAAATCCCTGACGTATAATGTCACCTGTGGTGTCCCTCAATGCGCAGTGCTTGGTCCCATGCTGTTTATTCTTTACATGCTTCCGCTTGGTCGTATCATTGGCCGGCATGGAATTTCATTTCATTGCTACGCTGATGACATTATATAGACACACAACTCTATATAAGGACAAACTCAACGTTGTCTGCTGTCCAGCCATTGTCTACTCTAACTACCTGCTTGAAGGAAATAAAGGTGTGGATGAATCAAAACTTTTTTCAGCTAAATAGCTCCAAGACGGAAGTCATTCTAGATGGCACTCCAAACCAGGTCCGGACATCGAAAATAACCAGCATTGCCTTCTTTGGTCAAGACTTTCCATTCTCTACAACAGTTACCATCCTGGGTGTTAAAATGGACTGTAATCTGACTTTTGAGGCCCATATCAATCAGCTGTGTAAGACTTCTTTTTTTCATCTCAGGAATATCTCCAAACTTTGTTCTACACTGACATTTGCAGATGCAGAAAAGCTTATCCACGCCTTCGTTTCCTCCAGACTAGATTATTGCAATGCACTCCTCATCGGGATCTCAGGCAAATGCCTTCAGAAGCTGCAGTATGTTCAGAACTGTGCATCAAGGATCCTTATTAGGGTGCGCAAGTACAACCATATTACTCCCATCCTTAAATCCCTTCATTGGCTTGCAGTCTCATACAGGATTCAGTATAAGGTCTCTATCCTTACCCACCAGTGTATCTATGGCGATGCCCCTCTCTACCTCAAGGAACTTCTCACTCCACAAAGCTCAACACGTAGCCTCCGCTCTGCCTCAGCATATCTTCTCAAACCCACTAGGACTAAGCTTCATACTACGGGTGATCGGGCCTTTTGCTCAGCTGCTCCCAAACTGTGGAATGCTCTCCCTGACCATCTGAGGGCACCACAGTCATTGAGTGCATTCAAATGTGTAATCCTCCAATAATATAAGTTTCTAGACTTGTCGCTAGGCAGAGGGATAATGTGTCTAACCTCAGACTGAGCAGCTAAATGACTTGAGTATACAATGTTCCAACTTCAGACAAATGTGGTTTTACTATTAATAAGAAAATTCAGAGAGAAAAATGTTTTAAAAAGTACTAGGAAAACAATGCTTTCAAAATCACATTTCTTTTTTGCTGTGGTTTCTTATGTGCTATGTATGTTGTGAGATGCTTGTTACATAGCAAATACCTTCATGCAAGACGTCTCTGAGTGTTAGTCTCTCTCTGGAGATAGCAATGTCTTTGACTTTTGCCTTGGCCTCAAGAAGCGATACACTCTTCAGGTCGTTCTTCTCTATCCGCAGTGAGGGATAACCTGAAATCACACATACAAATTCAAATTACTTTGCAAACAAAATGAGTTAACTATAACAAGACAGCTTAAAGACCATAAGATATTTCTAAGTAAAGTGTGCACTTGCATATGTGTTAATATACTGTTTTATTATTAACTACTAATAAGCCATTCGTATATTCAATTTCCTGAAAAAGTGTAAACATTGTGGCTTGTTTGATCGCTCTCCACAGCACAACACACAAACATTGGTATGACCAAATGCTGCAAGTTTGGGTTCAATGCACTCTTCAGTTCAAATAATGGAACACTGGGAAAGTGTTCAGGGTAACTTGTTTGTTGTGTAATTATGTGTAATTCTGTTTGGTGCCTTTGGAGCATACTTTTCTAGATATGAATTGTTAAACAGCAGATTTTTTGTTACGAATCCTTAGACTGTACATATTCAGTTTTTGAAAATACAACTTCAAGTTGTCAAGATGAAGTAGAAATTCGGAACACCAAATTCAATATAAAAAAAATCTAATTCAATATTCTTACATTCAAAATGCCTTTTCAAAACCTTTTGGGCTGATACATCACATATACTTTTTTTTAAACTTGGAAATCTATTTGTGGCGTACATCTTTCTGCTTGCGTAATATTTTTGTCAAAAAAGTCGCTGATAGACCGGCCCCATTCACACAGCCAGCTGATCCCAAAAATCAGCTGCTTCTAAACGCAGTTTAAATTTGAAATTACTTTTATCAAAAATATTAACATGAAAATACACAGCACTTTAATAAACTTGATCGCTTACCAACCTTTAAAACAGGCTGTGTGCACCTGCCGTACTCGTGCTGCTCTGCGGAGAAGCCCGTGTGTTTCTGCAGACACTAGCCGGGTTTCCATCCAAAGTTGCGAATTTAGCTTACGCGCAAAAATGGAATATCGCATAAAACATTTGCGAATAAGCACCGTTTCTATTCAACTAGTCAACCGTCACTTTCCTAAAAAACTGCCACTAAATATCAGTAAGAAAAGTAAGAGAAGCCACTGAATATAATAATTTTCATATAATAATACTTATAAAGCGCAAGCAGCTACTATAAGCAGAAAGGGTATATAGTAGCAATTCAACACATGTCAGTCAGGTTAATGTTTAAAGAATCGTGTACAAATGAGATCTCTATGATCGTCTGGGTGCATGCATTAAAGTGTCTGATGTCTGCTTGACTGGCGCGTTATTGAGCCAATCAGATAAGATAAAACGATGAGTCATCAGGAACCTCATTTGATTGGTCACAAGAAGGTAGCTCCGCCTCGCCCCTTCAAGCTTGCAAACTCAAATTAGTGAGAGAATCGTGCCAAAAAGTGTAAGCGCAAACAAGACGGAACCGTACACATCGGGTTATTGCAAGAAACAGTTTTCGCCTGTGTAGGCAACACGTTTGCAACAGATTTATTTTACATACACAAAGACAGGTTCTGCGCGATGAATCCGTTTTGCAGTTCATAACACCATTGTGTTTGCACACCTCTGTTTACAGACTAGCAATGCTTTTGGCCGTATTTCAGCGCAAAAAAACGTGTCAAAAGAGTAAGCGTGGAAAAAACGGAGGTCAGAAGAATACAGATCATCATTATTTGACGTAATATGAAGTTGCCGTTTCACAACACATGAATTACGCTTACGAAAAATGATACAATGCTGCAAAACTTGTTTTCTTTCGCTTGCAGCTTGATTTACACCTTTACAAAACTTTTTTGCGAATGCAAATTTATTTTATGCTGGCAATGTCATGTACGCTTTTACAAATGTTATCCTGCAAGTGCAAATCTTTTAGGCATGATTTTACCTTCATAGATCCCTCTCTGTGCCCAGCACCCAAAGACTGATTGCACTTGGTAAGTTTATCAACATGCTTTTTTAAATACCATGGCTAATGAAAAATGTTTAAATTAAATTAAATTGCAACGTGAAGGACAATCAATACTAAATGGAACACACCATACAGACCAGTAGTGCTGGAAAAGGAACTTTTGAATTTTTTTGTACTTGCATGAATAATTTTATCATAATATATTAGCATGTGAATATAGATTTTTTTATTATGGTGACAATAATGGTGAAAAATAGTCTCAAGAATCATGATTTGTAGCAATAGCTTTTCCTTACCCTTACTAAAAAGATGCTATGATGGTGTCTGTTACAGGAGATTTGTTTTCCGTGCCAAAAAATGGATGCTGACAATGGAGGGCAGAGTCATCATAGAGCCACAAGAGCTAACAGATTTTCAATGTGCGATACCAGGAAGCGGCCATCAATACACTGGAGTTCATTCAGAGGTAATCATAAACTAATTAACCATTATTACAGGGATGCTCCGCCAAAAAATTACTCACCCTCAAGTCGTTCGACAACCATATGACCTCCGTTCATCTTCGGAACACAAATTAAAAGGATAGTTCACCCCAAAAAAATCTGTCATTATTTACTCACCCTCTTGTCATTTCAAACCTGTATGACTTTCTTTCTTCAGCAGAACACAAAATATATTTTGAAGAATGTTGGTAACAGAAAACTGTTGGTCCTCATTGACTTGCATCAGTTTTGTGTCCATACAATAGAAGTCAATGGGGGCACATGGTTTTGTTTTACCAAAATTCTTCATTTTCTTTTGTGTTCTGCTGAAGAAAGAAAGTCATAAAGGTTTGAAATGACAAGACAGTGATTAAATGGTGACACAATTTTCGTTATTGGGTGAACTATCCCTTTAAGTGTTAAAACACTTGAGCAGTGTTACTGTAAATTATACTGAAATTGACAGCTGTCAGTTGAAGCTCTGCCCTGACTCAACAGTTAGATTTTGGTCTGGTTTTCCCTAAATATTTAGGAATTAAATGTATTTTTAAAATATTGTGTCTTCATTTTATTCATTTTTCATTCATAAACAGTTTATAAATATTGATATTTATACATTTAGCAGTAATGCAAATATTGTAATGTAAATTCAGTTAATAAATAATGCTTAAATAATGTGTTTTTTTCTTGTGCTTGCAGGTTCATTCTGAGAACACACCCTGATAGCACCAAATGCCAATCAAAATCACATATCACCCAAACACTGAAGAAAAATCACCAGCCTGAATCCTTGTGGCATCTTTCATCAACGAGCTTGTTGAGTAATGAAATAAAGCACTACTGACGACAACACTAAAAACAAAACAAACATGTTTGGGGGTTGATTTGAGTTCTGTGACCTATGCTGCGTCCAAACTGCATACTGCGACAGTATGTACTGATTTAAACTAAATACCTACCTATCTACCATATTATTACATTTCGGACATACTGCATCAGGCATGTTTATTGTCATGTGACCCGTATGCTCTTTGACCTATGACATTTTAACAACAACCTGTAGATAAGCATTGGTAAAAACATTAAGTGGTTCGTATGTTTTAACTCTGTTTCCTTCATTTTTTTTGTCAGTTCTCAATGCATTGTTTTGTTGTTTTGTTCCCTGGTTTTCTGAGTATTTTTAGATGAAATTCTGTTTAAAATAAAACTTTAACTGCTGTGAGTAGACCTGTTTCTTCAACTTTATTGCAACTTGTGAATTATAGATAGTTTTTTACAGGTAGAAAATTTATTCTGTTTAAAGTTAAACACAAATCGTAGAAAAAAATCCTGATTCTGTAATAGGAAATAAATTCTAGTACTGTAAATGAAATACAGTAGATAGTGGTATTACTGTGAAAAGACATCACAGTAAAGATATGAAAATACAGTAGACAATATTGTTACTGTGAAAAGACATTACAGTAAACACTGTAAACGGTTTACTGTAAACACTTTTACAGTAACTTACTGGCACCCAGCTGCCAAGAAATTACTGTAAAATTTACAGCAATCTTTTTACAGTGTAGCTTAATCTACACTAGGGCTGTAGCCTACCCTGCGTTCTTGTGCCTCTTCTTTGTTCTGCATTTACCATTAAAAAATATAAATAAAAAAGTTTGTTTTAAAATTGACATCTTTGTCATTTGCAAAAGGCAACATATGCTACAGAATAATAACCAAAAAAAGAGAGATTATGTAGGCCTATTTGAAATAAACTAAATAAAGGAAGGCAAGTAATGACAACAAATTGCACTATTTAGCCACCTAAAAACACAGCAAAGAAATATCTTTCACCGTGATCAACCCTATTTTCACGACAAAAAAAAATGCACATAACATTACATTCAGGGGTGGACTGACCAGTAGGACATTCTGTCAAAGTCCAGAACGGCCGTTCCACCGACGGCCTACGGCCGCGACCAGGGGCGGTCCGGCCATCTAGAGTATCGGAAATTTTCCCGGTGTGCCGCTAATGTATGGGGCCTTAATGGGACGCTCGGGCCGGACAGGCAGACGTTATTAACGCAAATGCACGCAACGCGAAGGCATTAGCGAGACAGACACGTATACATGTAACGCAATGACACATATTTAGCAGCTAATCAAGTTAGCTTTGGTGAAACCTGGCAGCATTTAACGTTATCTTTTGTTCAGTGATGAATCAGCAACTTATTTTTATCATTAAAAGCAGTAAAAATCAGCAATGTTTTCATGTTTTACCTACAAGTCAGATAAAGATCATTAAAAAGTAAACAGATTGCAGTGTGCTTAGTGATAAAGTGAATACTGGCCGATTAAATAACTCATGTTATTGTCACTGTGTTAATACTGTATTGTGAATCTACACAGGTGTCTTCTGAGAGAGATGAATGGTCTGCTGGTTTACATTTACATTTAGTCATTTAGCAGACGGTTTTATCCAAAGAGACTTACAGAGAGTTCAGGGAGCAATACAGTAATATGTCATACAGGAGCAATAATACAATAGGTGCTAATACAAAGTTACTAGTTTCAGCAAAAGCCAGAACAATACCTGTTGAGAGAAAGAGAGGGTTAGTTTTTTTTTCATCTCATTTGTCTGTCAAGTATTCACAGAAGAGATGGGTTTTAAGTAGCTTTTTGAATGTTGTGAGAGATGTGGTTGACCGGACTGAGTTAGGAAGAATGTTCCACCAGGAAGGAGTTGTGAAGGAGAATTACTGCCCTCATGAGAAGGCAATACAAGACGCCACTGGTTTGCTGAACGCAGGGTTCTTGGTGGGTGTAGGAGTGTAGGAGGGTGTGAAAGTATGCCGGTGCAGATCCAGTGATTGTCCTGTAGGCAAGCATTAGTGACTTGAATCTGATACGGGCTTCAACCGGTAGCCAGTGGAGAGAGATGAAAAGGGGCGTCACATGAGCCCTTTTGGGCTGTTGGAAGATGAGGCGTGCTGCTGCGTTCTGAACCAGCTGGAGTGGTTTGATAGCCTTTGCTCGAAGTCCAGCAAGGAGAGCATTGCAGTAGACCAACCTTGAGATTACCAGGGCCTGGACAAGGAGTTGTGCCGCATTGCTCAGTGAGATAGGGACTAACCTTTCTAATGTTAAATAAGGCATATCAGCATCACTGCGTTGTCTTTGCAATGTGATCATTGAAGGACAGCTGTTCATCAAATATCACTCCGAGGTGTGATTGTGGTATTGCCAAGTTGGATGGTGAGATGGTGTTGCACCGTGGGGTGTGCCAGTTTAGTAAACTGTGCTGGAGACGATGATGGAACACATAAGGTAATAGTGTGAGAAGTGTAATGAACATTTTATCTGAAGAGTTTGATGTATACTATGTATACTCATTTAATAATGTATTGTATGTGTCTTCTGAGAGAGATTGTATGTATTAAATATATGATTGAAGTATGTTTATTTAGCAATTACTGTATGTGTGTTTGGAAAATGTGAGCCGGTTTTGGGAACTGTTTTTTTTCTTCTTTTTTTGGATCTATATCGTTTCATTTTGTAATACTGATTGGTGAAGTAGCGTCGCTTATCAGATAATCATGTATAAAGGGTGGGCTTTATATGCAAAGGCTTCTGCCGGTTAATATGTATTTGTTTTGTTTTGGAAAGTTGTTTGTGAGAACCGAAATAAAAATGAAATGAACAGTCTGCTGGTTCAGAAGAACAGTGTGACGAGGAAGGCGTGACGAGAGCCATGGGAGGAAGAAGCGAGACCGGGACGCGATTGTGTCAGCTGGCCGTCATTCCGGCCTCGTATCTCTCACGGAGGAGCGGAAGCATAAAAGGACGTAAGGCAGGAGAATACGGCGAGAGAGGACCGGGCCCGGAAATTGTTTGTTTATTTTTGATTAAAGTTTATTGTTAAATGTTCGCCGGTTCCCGCCTCCTTCCTTCCAGTTTTATTGAGCTTTATTACAAACAGTTTATCCATAAGTTTGTGAGTTAAACACTGTTACTGCACTGTTAATACCAAATACTGTTTTGTGGTGTGTACTTTGATCTTAATACCTGCAACCTTATTTTTATTTATAGGGATGTGTAGTACAGTCATATTGGGCTGTGCGTCCCCGTATTTACTGATGATGTCATATTGTGGGGGGTGGGCAGAAAGTCAGTGGCTACATTTACATGGACACATCGGATTGAATTTGTTCAGATTGTGCAATCTGAATGTATGAATGTAAAACCATGGCAAAACTACTTTTGGTGGCCTACTATGAATACAACTTAAATTTTATGATTCGATGTTTTTGCCTATGTTTGGACATCTGCAAATGTATCATGTTTTAAAAAGAAACGGAGAAATTGCGGTTAAAAACTCATTGGGAGACAGTTAAGACATTTTAAATGCGTAAAAACATTAATATGCTCATTTAGAGATGACACGCATATGGAAATTTGTACCGCTTTGTCAGATTTATGGCTTTTGGTTTCTTTAGCAGCAACTGCTCATTCCGTGCATTATATGCCCTTATGTCTGTAGGACCCTGCGTCGTCTTTGCACATGCACAAAACTTCCTACTTAGGTTTTCAATCTGATCAAGTGTTTACATGTCCTATCAAGCGGATTACAAAATGCATAAACTACCCCTTACAATCCGACTTAAATTTCAATCGATTTGGGCATTTTAATCTGATTGACGTGTTTATATGGAGCACTTTCAATCGCATTGGACTTTTACACGTATTACATTGGTCCATGTAAACGTAGCTAGTGTTAGTACAGTCATATTGGGCTGTGTGTTGTGTGTCCCCGTATTTACTGATGATGTCATGTTGTGGGGGATGGGCAGAAAGTCTGTGTTTCTCTTAGTACAGTCATATTGGGCTGTGTGTTGCGAGTCCCCGTATTTACTGATGTCATATTGTGGGGGAAAAGTTTGTGTTTGTGTACAATATCAAATGTTTGAACATGTGACACCAGAACCTTTATACTAAGCTACAATATGTATACTGCAGGACAGAAGAAATTTAAGCAACTCTGCCTTAGAATGCACATCTTGAGATACAACAGAATAAAAGGTTTTTAAATGCTAATCTATTGTAACTATATATTAATGGTATTCATGCTTTTTTATGTGTTGCTGTTTTTTAATTTGTATTAGTTTACAAAACCACTGGTAGGAAGAACAACGAGCGCAGAAAGAGGGAGGGCTGTGAACGACCTGGTAAAAGCTGACAAACCACACATACACAATGCACACTGTGTACTAGAATCATGTAAATCAAAATTAAGTGAAAATAATTAAACTTGTTTAGAACTGTCTATGACGGGCTAAGAAATTGAAGGAAAAGTACCTATATCAGGAACTAAACATCCATCAGGGATGCAAACTTGTCACTTTTTGTCGAAATTCGCGTGATTTGTCTATATCCGATGACTTTTTGAAAATAGGGGGTGATGGGGTCTGTGAGGTCAGTCTTTGGACAGAGTCAAGGTGAATGAAATTATGAGAATCATGTCCAGATGTTGTGGTAACAATGTCAAATCACTAGCCAGTTTACGAGGTGTATTTTAAATTCTGCGCAGATTGAACTCACATACTCATGAATCAATACAGTATCAGATGTAGTCGAATTGCTACATCTAGGGTTACAGCCTTCCTGTGCCAATAGTATGCAAGTTTGACAGTTGTTTGTTCGTATTTAGAGCTGTGGCTGTTAGCTGTTGTGTAAACACTTTAAAGTAAATGTTGTTGTCTAGCCTATACACTTTTAGCAGCCCCTGGACTGTTCCGTTTATGTCTACTGAATAATATGAAATTCAAATAGTAAAAATCATTGTAATACTTGTATAATAAGTTATATATAAACCATGACTTGTTTTACATATAGGCTAGACAACCACATTTACTTCAATATCATTGATATACAGTATAGCATTGAGGGGGTCTTGCATCTTTGTCATTTTTTTAGCAATTGCAAGTGTTTCTTAGTGAGTGTTTGTGTGATAATATTGAAAGAGAATGGTAAAAGTATAGTTTTATGGCTTATGCTCTTCTGATGACAGAGTAACATTAGAAAGTAGTTGATTTAAACAATAGTGTGGCACTTAATTTAATTGAAGAAATGCTTAATTTCTTGGCTATTGAAACACACTTAGACACTCAACATATAAACCTCATCATTGGTGACAAACAATCATAGATGAGTTTTGTTCTATGCACCCAGAATACATTGCATCATGAAACTTTCAGTTGATTGTCATCATTGTTGATGTCTCTGTGAGTCCAACTCTGTCCATTGTAATTTACAATGTTTTGCAGGAGTTCTTCCTGTAGTTGAATTCCCAAAATGAATTGCATTCGGAAAACACAATTTAAAGAAAACTAACAATAATGTTCAACAGCTGATAGCCCAACTAAAAGAAACAATGATCACCCTTACCAGTGACTAAATCAACATTTAAACTTGAAAAGGAGCTTTTGTAGTTTTATGACCTACAGTAGCTGTCAACATTGTTGCCAGTATATTGCTGTAAAAATGCCTGGTAAGGTCTAACAGTTCAAGTTTAACCAAAAACTGCAGCTCATCATTTTTCAGATAAGAATAATCAGTAAAACAATGACAGAGATAATGATGGGGAAGAGTGTGACTGGTTGGGAGAAGAGGGACATGAGCTCTGGTCATCATGGTGTTTACACCAGGAATATGTTTTTCTCTTTTGTAGGGACTCTTCTGCTGAAAGGGATATGGAAAGAGTATTCAAAAACGGCAATGGTCTCCAACAGAAAATGCTGCAGTAGTAAAAACGGCAATGGTCTCCAACAGAAAATGCTGCAGTAGTAAAAACGGCAATGGTCTCCAACAGAAAATGCTGCAGTAGTGAAATCGATAGCTTCAGTCTATTTAAAAAATCAGAGTCTTTGTCAAGAATCGTGGCTTAACACTGAGAAAGTTTTTCTGGCACAAATTAAACTTTGCTTCTTGTTCACTGACTGTGTGTGTACTGTCCTTATTTCTGTTGAACGATCACATGGACATGTTGATAAATAGTCATCATAAACTAAAAAAATCCAACTTGCAAAATGTTCTCCCAAAAAAAGTAATAAAAATAATCATTGTTTTATTGTTTGAACAGCTTTACTGTGGCTCAGTGGTTAGAGCATGGCGCTAGCAATGCCAAGGTCATGTGTTCGATCCCAGGGGATTGCACATAGTCAGAAACAAAATGTATAATACAATGTAATGTAAGTCGCTTTGGATAAAAGCGTCTTCCAAATGCATAAATGTAATGTAAATGTAATATACTCAACACTTATGTTTATGTCTAAACATAACCATTGCATTGGTGTTGCATTAACCAACTTCTGGTACCTGGTATATCAGCCCAGGTTAAATGGACTAGCACAGTTCTTATGAGTGTTTGGGTTTGCTTCAGAAACTGCATAGTTAGTGTCACCCCAAACAGATCTTGCCCCCCATTGACACCCATAGTAGGAAAAAATACTTTATCATTTTTTTGTTCTGTTGAACACAAAAGACGACATTTTGAAGAATGTAGGACAGCAAAACAGTTCTGGGGCACTTTTGACTCCCATTGTATTTTTTCCTACTATGGTAGTCAATAAGGGGCCAAATCTGTCTGGTTATAAGCATTCTTTTAAATATATTTCTCTGTGTTCATCAGAACAAAGATATTTATACAGATTTGGAACAATTTGAAGGCGAGTAAATTATGACAGAATTTTCATTTTTGGGTGAAGTATCCCTTTAATAACGTTTGATTTTAAAAATGTGTTAGTAAATGCTGAAATTAACATGAACTAACATTAATAAATGCTGTAGAAGAATTGATCATTCTTAGATCATGCTAGCTATTTTGCATTAACCTATTGTTAACAAATAGCACCTTATTGTAAAGTGTTACCGAATGAGTCAATTACTGAGAACAAGCAATGTGCATGTCATGACAGACAAGTCTGTTCTTTTTCTATTACACTACTACATCTACAAGTAAATTATTTGCAATTCAGAAATACCACTACAGCTAATAACAGTGATTCATCAGGTTGGTGATGTTGCGCTACTATTTTTTTAACACAACTGTACATTATCCTGCTTAGTACACCTATTGCAAGTACTTATATGAACATTGAAACAGTTTATTACACCATATGAACATTGAAACAGTTTATTAGACCATTTGTAACCAATTTCAAACTTCAAAAAAAATTCTTAACAGCTGTAAGCATGAACTTCAACAAAGACAAACATACTGTTTGGTTTAACTGTTAGAAAATGTAATTATTTTAATTAAACTGCACCAGTTAAGATGACTCACAGTACCTGGATGAGCGTTGTGTTACCAGTTTTAACAGTTGTATTTGAATATATCTATTCCCAGAATGTTGTATTAACGTTAGTGTGTTTAATTTTTTGTCATCATAGATCACTTATGTCATTTTAATACACAATGTCTTCACTTTTGTGTTTGTGTTATGGTGGAATTTAAAAGAAAAATCTGTTGAAATTATATTATTGTAATCATAATCATTACTAACATTTCTTTCTTGACAGGTCTAACAGTTTGACATTGAAGAACTCTCTAAGAATGTGGTTCCCAATCCTGGGGCTGATTGCATAAACTGCTTAGACTAGTCTGACAAGTTAGTTATCAAATTTGTATCTTCAAGACTATATGTAACTTTATGTCAGTTACATAAAAAGGTAGATTGGTCTAATTGACGTATTTTAAGTAAAACTGATAAGTTCTAACTAATTGCTAGTTAGTGAGACACAGTCTTAACTTAGCGGCTAAGTTTATGCAGCTGGCTCCAGGTCCTAGAGTAATTCTAGCACTGCACATTTTACATACCTCTCTAAGCAAACACACCTGATTCATTTACAGCTTATTAATAAAGTCTCCAAGACCTCAGACCTCAGATGAGTGTGTCAGATTAGAGTGACATCAAAAATGTGCAGTGTTTGGAGTACAGGATAACCAGGATCGGGATACACTGAAATAAGAACAGATAACACCAACTAGGGATGTAACGATTCACTCAGCTCACGATGCGATGCGATTCACGATTCTGATCTCACGATGCGATTTATTCACGATTTACTCACGATTTATTTTTACAAAATGAGTTAAAACAAATTAGAAATGAACAACTTCCCTTGCATTATTTCTTAAATGCTTCACGTTTCTTTGTATAATAAAATTATCTTTTATTTTAATAACAAAACTAAACTGCAATTTTATAACAAATTAATAATAGAAAAAGTCTCTTTAATATAAACAAACTAATACTGTCTGCGCTTTTCTTGGATTTTTTGCATTTAAGAAATATCAGCATGTCCACGTGTAGGTTTGCAGTGAACATGGCGGCCCCTGCTGTTCAAAAAATGTATCGCGATTCAGTTCACACCTCAACCGATTTGAATCGTCACACATTATAATCGATTTCCAACCGGCTCACGGTGAATCGTTACATCCCTAACACCAACACTACTTTTAGTGTGATGAAATAATGATAATGAATGTGGCTAGACAAGTCACACGTCGTCTAAATATAATACACTCATGACAGGATAGCTGGTGGGGTAGCTGATTTAAATCAATCATATTAAAGAATAATGTTATGTCATATGTAGCACAGTGTTTTTATAGATCACGTATGTCCTTTTAATACACAATGCCTTCATTTTGTGTATGTGTTTAGCTATGACCTATTAATTCATGTGTGTCCCTTCAATAAACTTTATTGACGTGTGTGTTATAGCTTCTGTCCTTATAATAACGGTTTGTGTTACATGTAATTATAATATGTCCTCATAATTGTGTATTTTGTCAGGTTGTTACATTATAACTTGGGTTGTGTGTTAATTAATCTGAAGTGAAATCTGTAAATAAATTTAAATCTGTAAAAATAAATTGTTTGATGTGCACCACAACTCTGTAGAGCAAGTGGAAAGGCGACGTGTCCCCCTAATACAGCAAACATCTGGTTTGGGCTGAAGTGTCCTTGTAATACACATAAACCCCGTATAGAAGTGTGTGTGTGTGTGTGTGTGCGTGCGTGCGTGCGTGCGTGCGTGTGTGTGCGTGCGTGCGGCAGCTTTTATGTAGGCTTTTTTGGACAATTCAGAAATGTGTCAGTTCTCAATCTTTCCTACTTAAAGGGATAGTTCACCCATAAATGAAATTTCTGTCATTTACTCATCCTCAGATTGTTCTAAACCTGTATAAATTTCTTTGTTCTGCTAAACACAGAGGAAGATATTTGTAAGAATGTCAGTAACTAAACAGATCTCATCCCCCATTGACTCCCATAGTATTTATTGTCCCTACTATAGCAGTAAATGAGGGATGAGATCTGTTTGGTTACTGACATTCTTACAAATATCTTCCTTTGTGTTTTTTATACAAGTTTTAAACAACCTGAGGGTGAGTAAATGATGCAGGGTTCTTACACCTTTTAAAAAGTCAAATTCCAGCAATTTTCCAGTAATTTCAATTTTTGTTTTCATGCTTTTCCAGTATACATACTTAATCACAAAAAGTGAAGGTATTGTGCTAAAAAAGATCATAAAATTACATTCCCAACTTAAACTGTTGACTGTCTGGCAAATTTAATAGGCCTACATTTTACATGCTTCCCAAAAATTGACTATCATTTGCAAGAGCTTGCAGGGCCTGAAAAAAAGTGTTTTTTGCTAGATCCAGTCCAACGCAGTTATCATTTTCACGTCATGTTTAAATAGCAAATGCATTTCCGCCCATTGGCGTGCTGGTCTGAAAACGAGGCGCTCTATTTTAACGATTTAAGCGCGTGGTCTAAAGCCCAGGGCAAGTGCACTTAAGGCGTGTCCGAATCCAATTTTGCTAGTTTAAGGACGGGAAAACGGTCAGCGCGCCAGGGGCATGGTCTAAAAGGGTTGTCCCTATTCTCTTAATGAGTCATGGGTGTGTTTTGGGCAAAAACTTGCCGTAAACCAATCAGAGCCTCATCTCTCATTCCCTTTAAAAGCCAGTTGCGCTTGCACCATGGCCGATACGCTATTTACACGGCAGAATTTGCAAGAGCAAAGACTGGATGCTTTTCCGAGGTTAAAGCGCACGAGCAGACCATCTACAGGACAGGTTTGTGTGCTGCTGCGCGTCCCTCTAAGCAGAATGTACGAGCGCTGTGTACCCACCTATAGGCGCATATTATAGTGTTATAAAATAGTGTTCAGGTGCATTGTTGGCACGTTGCAATTTTAAGGCAACTGACAGTGACTGCGCCACTGACCAACTGTTACGCGCATCTCTCGCGGAAGCCGGCCCAGAGTCCTTAACTAATTACTAGCCCTGATGTTATTTTCTTTGTCTTCTCTAGCCCTATTGGTTGAGCTGGGAGAAGACTGGTGATAAAGTGAAGGCGGTGAAGCTGGAGGAGGCCGCCGTTTTTTCCTCATGCTGACAACGCCACGCTTCTAATTTGCTCTCCGTTTATACTTTTCAGTTTAGAGCAGGGAGACCCAGCATACCCTGTTAGTTTAGTTCTGTCTTATCTTTTGTTGCTGGGCTCCCTGTCTCGATCTTCTGTTGTTATTATTGTGAGTATGTTGTGGGGGAATAAATTACTTGGATGACGTGTCTTTGTTTCCCGTTGTCCTTTTCTCATGTTGCGTACCTTTAAATTCCTAGACCATCATATCGAGGACCGTAACACCAACTGAAACCTGATCTAAAGTCAAGAGTGCAATTTTTTTTAGTTATTTAAATAGCGCGTTAGTAATATGCCAATTGATGGGTGCACAGCGTGTCTACATTCTGCTTATTACACACAGAGAGACACGCAGCAGCACACAATAATGACAAATATTACAAATAAATGGATTACGTGTAAAAGATTATTGTGTACATATAAAAAATCAGACTTGTCCTGTGGTCTGCTCGTGCGTATTAACCTCGCGTCAAAACAATCACATCACCATCCAAAATAATAACGTCTGTCATTTGGATTCCACTTAAGAGGAGGAGAGAAGAAACAATCTGTGTGACACAGACTCCATAAAAGGTGAGCAAACAGTACCATTTATTGTATATTATGAAAATGTTTATGAAACAAAGTTTCATGGAATCTTAACATACTTAGATTACAGTTTTTCTCGATTGCTTAAACACATTTCTTGAAATTATGCCTCGTATTCTCAAAACAGTAAACACAAATCCATAACATCTCACCCAATTCTCCAAACATCCTATTGTCAGGTCAAAATGAAGCTCTCTTCTCAAAACCATTCAAACTTGCTGAAAAACCAAACTTTTCCTGCAGACATGACTTACAAGCCCTCAAAATCACCCACACTGCAACATAGTCTTAGACACTGGTGAGATCAATTCAAAACACTGTTACTAAAACTCTTAGTGGGATTCAAGAATAATTTGACAGCTTAGTGTTTATTAGTATATACAACATAAAAAAGTGCACATAGAGCAAAGTGCAAGAATGAGCTTTAGGAAAAAATAAAAAATAAAACATTACACTACTGTAAAGTAGATGAAGATGATCTCACAAGACAAGAGAAGTTCAAAAACCAAAGAACAATATAAACTGGTCATGCAACACAACACGGTACACAACTGCACAAATAATATTTACATTCAGGCATTTAGCAGATGCTTTTATCCAAAGCGACTTACAGAGAAGATAAAGGAAACAATACAGTGAAGCAATTTGTCAATACACCTTTGCACCTTTGACCCAATTTTGTAAAAGTATTCCGTATTTTCTGCAAAAATTCAGAACAGGTAAAAAGGGTGTACACGTGCTACAGTTTACTGGATACAGAATAGAGAAATTTCTCTCATATAAAGTGTGTACTGTAATTATACTGTATGTTTACAGTAAGTAGTATAAAGCCCAGTAGATGATTCTAGGATGCACAATTACCTGTGCACCTATTGATATTATCCTGAGATTCTGATTGGTGTGTCATCAGTTTTGCAACTGAATGTTTACTGATGGACAAATGTGTGCTATTTGAGTTTACATATTGACACTTCAGTTCATTATATTGTGTGTTTGTGTTTTCTGAATGAGAACATGGTTAAACCTTTGCAAATTGAGACTGTTTGTGTGTGGGGTTTGTACAAGTTGGTGTATTGTTCTGAGAATGTGTTTATAGTTGTCAGAAAATGGTGAGTTGTTTCATGAATTGTGTGTTAGCAATCGAGAAAAACTGTAATTGTTGACTAAACTTTTGCATATCCTAAAATACTTTTAAATATGTTAAAATTATGAAACACAGTAAGCAATTAAAACAATAGCATTGCTGTTAAGTTTGTCATTTAATGTGAATAAACAAACAATGTGAATACAAAAAACTACAAACACATTTGATTAGTTAGAATGACCAGATGACAATTCATATTATTTTTCCTTTCTCTATTCTGCCAAGACTACTTCTGTAAAGTGATAACTCCCGTTGGTGTCTATGTGTGGATTCAAAGTCTGAACCACTTGGCTAGTTGTCACCCAAGCTAGTTGTTCCACCATAGGTAAGATGTACACATATCCAGCACTGCCGTTCCTCTTCAAGAACCGAATTTCAAATGCCTCATGGTCTTGTTTTTTCACAAGTCCGACAAACTGTCTAAATATTTTCTTTGCCCTGAACTTTACCATTACACAATCTCCAGTGTTGATGTTCTTTGCAGACGTTAACTGAGCTTTTGAGAGAAATGTGTGGACACCTGACTGATCTGCATCAGAATAGATTTTGTGGCATATTTTTCCCCAGGAGACTGGCTGAATGCAATGGATGGACTGAGTGCCCAGAACAGCTGAGGTAATGGCCCACATATCATCCAGCTTGTGATGCTCTACAAAATCTGTAATTTCAGTGGATGTAATCAGTGTGATTTTAATGTTTGGACAACTCCTCCTTGCAGAATCTACAAATGAGGCAGCATCATTTACAAGAATTGCCTGTCTGCTGAGGACATCTGTATTAACAGCACGCTTAACTGTTGCTACTACACCTTGTGTAGTGGTGAAAAAGTGCCATTGCAGTGTTATATTTGGGAATAGTTCCTTGAATGTGGTTGACATGAAACACCAGATGAACTTGTTTTTAAATTGAGAGGCAGCTCCATCGCTGAATATATGCATCTCTCTCATACCAGGATGTTTTTTTTCAATGTCTTGTACAATCTTGGTGAGGAACGTTGCTACGGACCTCTTGTTATGTTCCAAGCTGTCACTGACATCTGTCATCTGCAGCACCACACTCTCCATGTTGTTTTTTTCTTGCATGTTTTTGGTCTGGAAAAATGCACTTTGTTGTCTCTTCACAAAACAGTGGTGCAGAAATTTCCCAGCAGTTGTTTTGAGAATATCAAGTACATTACCCAGTGAGCCACTCTTCTGGACCTTATTCGGAAGAGATGCTGTTGTTTCCCATGTGTACCATTTGACTTTAATTTGCTTATCTTCCTCTGGAATGTGACCAAGGATGTGCATTTCCAAAAGCTTACAATTTCTACATTCATCACACTCACTTAACATGCAGCGGGGACTATCAGGACTGCAGACGACTGCTTTAATAAAATCATGTGTGCTCTGAAATGCTCGCCTTGGGATGACGTGTTGCACACAGTCCAGGGCTAACTTAATATTTTCATGGTAACGGCAAAGGCACACATTTCTTGGAGTGTCCGAACACGCAATACATGAGATGGTCGAAGGTCAGCAAATTTAGATTTCCCAATTATAGACTCCGGATGTTCACTTTTAAAACAGCGATAGGGCCTCTAGTATAGACATTGTTAAATGCCGTATCTGCATCTTCTTTTTTACTCCTCCCTCCCTGACTATGACCACGTCCCTCATCCCTGGTGCTTGCCTTGAAATGTCATCTCTCTCAAAGAATGCCCTGACGTCATTACATGTAGTACTTGTAGCACTCATATGATTTGTTTGTTTTTTCTCTGTAGGAAGGCACAGTGACATGGCAATTTTTTTTACAACTGCAAGTTTCTTTCTAGGGCTGCATGGTAAAGCTCGGAGTGCTTGTTTTACTGCTTTGCCTAGAGACTGTCTTGATTTAAATGGTGATGTCTTTGGTGACTCCTGGAATGAAACGTCAACCTGTGACTTCTTCAGTTCACGCTTTCTCTTCTGCCTTTGTCTAGCAAGCTCCCTATTTCTCTCTGCCTCTCGTTTTGACTTGTTTCTCTTTCTTTTTTTGTCTTTGTGCCAGGTTCCTCTTTCTTTCATTCTCCTTAAAAATGTTGTCATTCCTCTTCCTCTCTCTGAATGCCTTTTGTCTTTCAGCATTAGTTTTTGCCATTGTACTGTAAAATGAGATTATATGTATTACTATTGTGACTGTATAAATTGATCTTTTTAGTATGTTGATTAATATTTGTTAGTATTTGCAAATAATAAAAAAATTTTAAAACTGACTCAAATGATCATTAACTTCATGACCACAGTGTGTTCTATGTTGTTAAAGGTATTAAAAGTAATGCCTAAATAATAATTTATCCAATTTTCTCGAACACAGTTTACAAGTGTGATTAAAATTACTTACAAATTAGTGTGAATAAAAAGTAGATTCTATCCAAAAGCTGGAGATCTTGTATCACCTCAGAAATTGCTGCTCTTAACGACAGGGGGAGCGCACGGGCAAGAAAGCGAGGGAAAATGCATCAACTAGAGAGGCTTGCCTTTTAAGGTAGGACGTAAACAATCAGATGAACGCTATTCGAATGCTGCAAGCACAATGACAGTGTGGCGATCTGTATATCCCTATGATATCGACATTCTCATAATTTGTTATTAATTAATAGAGTTAGTAATTTATAAAATGTTATAGGACAAAATAATTTGTACAAATATTATGATATTTAAAACAGATCACAACATGTCATCTGGTTCTGTGATACATGATTCAATATTACGTGCTTAAAACTGTCACGCCCGTAACAAATTATTATGGTTGTTCAGAGCAAATAAGTGGGATGAATTGTTGTTTAAAATCATCAACATACATATTTGACTTTGTATATTAAGTTTTAAGTTATTTGTATTTGTAATTATTATATGACATAAACTTAAACTTTAAAACGTTATGGACGTGACACAGCAGTGAAGCGTTGTGACATCCTAATTATAGCCATTATAAATTCACAAGGCAGTAATAGTAAGACAGAGTGAGTGCATTAATTTGCATTAATGACATGCCTTCATCTTTCTGCAAAATGCCTTTTTTAAACAAAGTATAAAAAAGGGAGCTTTTGATCCCACCAACTATTGAAAAATAGTTGGTGGATATATTGTTGTATATATACCTGATGTGGGTGGGAAATCAAGGCAACTTCTTAAAATTTTTATTGAAGTACATTAATACAATATAAAGCAGGCCTAAATGGACAAATTTAAAATGATTTTGTTCTTTTAGTAGAAACTTTTTCATGGTAAGGTTGACATTTTCATGGAATTGCTCACGTGCAGTGAACTGGCCCTTTTTAATGTTTTATACTATTGTCTGATGTTTACTTATGACGTTCGCATGGTTTTTACATTCGAAAACATCAAAATCAATACGTAATAGGCTATTTTCTACCCTGGTTTTGAGGCCGGCTGAAGAAACGCTCGGTTTTTAAGGCCGGGCCGCATAGAAGACTTGGAAGTAAATGCCCAGTGCTATGATTGGATAGCAGCTTGCGTAGTTGACTTAGTTGGAGCCTTCTGTTAATTTGGTTAGACACGTAACGTTACGTAACGTGATTTTACTCAAATTTACGGACTTATTTCCCGGATGTGATGGCAAGGCTTTGCGTATAGTTTGTATAGCCTATAGTTGTATGATGTTTAGTGATATATGACCGTACATGTCAGCATTTAAGACCCGCGAACCGGACAGAAGATCACCGTGAGATTCCACGTGAGCTGGAACATCTTTAAAATTGAACTTCAACCACGCATTCCTACTGTCGGAATCCGAAGGAAGGTTATGCAGCGACTGTGTTCTTCCACAACTAGGCACTGCACAATATTTTGCGATCTTTAACGACCAGTGGGCAGGGCTCGAGAAGTAGGCCTTGATATTCTTCTGTGGAGGCAGTGTTTAATTTATGCAGTAGGTGCATTCCAGGACCTGCCGTTCGCTGAGCCTCGTGTCAATAACAGTTATTTCAGTAACAAGGGCGTTTCAGGTCTGACACTTACAGGATGTTCGCTTGAATACGATTCCCTCTTATATAACAAAAGCTTGGGTTAAAATTGTGGTCCTAGTTCACTGCACCTTTAAACAAGGGTTTTTATCAGGTTCCTCCATTTAACTTAACTTCCAGCAAAACCAGATATTTCAGGAGTGGTATTTTTGGGTTTTGAAGCAAAATTATTTGAGTAACATATACTATGTGTGGAGAGCATTCACTTACCATCATAATCTCATTGTTGCCGGAAGTTGATTTTAGAGGATTTTGCATCTGAACTCTTCACCACGTGCGCAGAATCAGAGCGGCAAGCGAAGCTCGAGCAGAATGTTTTTAATGCAAACAGCAAACGCAATAAGAACTGTTCAGTTATTTTACCTAAAAAGTGAACTGCACACACTGATTTGATATAAAATTTCAATAAAAAAAGATTACAAATAACGAGTCTTTAAAGCAGCGACCCTGCTGACCAAGCCCACAACAACTACACGGGCTGATCGTTTGTTGTTGCATCATGGGCAAGCTCATTTAACAGCTGTTTTTACGCAACTGCCCGTACTCTGTGTGCATGCTGCCTACGTTTCTGCCAGCTTCATCGACTGTTTGCGCACACTCCCAGCATGTGTCTCCTTTTACCGACTGTGTGCTCAGATCAGATACGTGGCATGTTATGCATAACATAACATTTATGCTACAATAAAGAGAAAATTAATAAACGTTAGCCACGTTTAGACTGAAATGAAAAACTTTTTTATAAAAAAATATGGTGTAATAGTACTCTTACTTGTCTTTGAAATACTTTTGAGCCAGGGACACACTTAACCACTAGCTGAAACATTCAAAGACTGGACACAACACACGTAAATATTTTTTCTTAGGACTACAGCTGATTTCTAGTCTTTGACAGGACTGGCCAGTTTTAAAGGACTAGCTATTGATTACTGTACTCATATGATCAGCGTTATATTCCCATTTTGTCATTTTAAAATTACCGCAGAGTAAAGCAACCGAGATGTTTGTGGGTTTTTTCTATGGTTTTGCCCTTTTTGTTTCTTCATGTATGCATAATAATGGTTAAATATTTTGTTAATGAAAACAAGAGTAGGCCTAAGGAGAGTAATTTTTCGTAATTTTTTTAAGCACAACAAAAATACCTTTACATAATGCAATTATTAAGACCAGAGCACACAAACACAAATGGCGTTGTCTGCTTCTAAATGTATTTTTAAAGATCAAAAATGACTTAAAATAATTAATTTTAAGTTTTAATTAACCAGATCGCTTGGTACATTTTCAAACAAGGCTGCATACCTACAGCCTCCGCGCCACGCAGGAGGATCCAGTGCTTTTTGTTGCATAGAGACAGATTGCAACGCATCATAATCTGAAAACCACACCATTGACTTTCTATTACGGCAAGCTGACTCCTTGTCATTTCTGATTTATAACAAAAAAATAACAATTTTAAAAAACTGCTGTGAGACAATGTGTAGCCCTACAGTAAACATTTTTATAATTTTATATATACTTTTATAAGCTGTTGACCCAAAAAAACGAACGTTTAAGGACACAAAGTTGGAGTGCAACATTTTATTTTTTACCAAAATGATGGTGGGACTAGCTGTTCGAAAGCTGTTAGCTATACCAGCTAATGTTAGCAAACATAACGTTACTGCATAGCTTTATGCTTTATCCACATTCTAACAAGTTGCATACTGTCAAAATGCTACAGTTTAGAGCTTAAATTACAGAAATATAATATATATAACTGACATTTGGATATTTGACTATTTGACCAGTGACAAAATGTTAACTGTACACGCATCGTTAGGCATACTGAGTGTGTCAGGATCCCGCAATTTACCCATTCTTCCTGCTGATGCTTCACGTCTTATTGCCTATATATCCACCTTTGTCTCCTTAAAGTCTGGCTTTTACGGTTCGGTAGCTTATAAAAACTTAGTTCTGTTTTTTTTTTTTAGCTTGTTTACTTTACACCTTGTCACACAGCAGCTTTTAGACATTGTTCTGTTTTTGGTTATAAGTCAGAAATGACCAGGAGGCAGCTTCCCGCAACAGAAATTCAATGGAGAGGGTTGGATTGTTTACCCCCTGGTGTGGGCGTGGCCTAAATGCGCTCTGTCTCTATTCGTTTTTACAAATACTGTATAGCTGCACTAATTGGAAGAAATGAAAGACTATTTCTGTGCTCGATACACTCCCCCAGTGTTCATATAGGTTTCGGAAAGTTTTTTCGAACATGAAAAACCGTTTCGTAACAACTTTTTTTAGTCTCTTATTGGGCAATTCTCACGGAAAAGCACACACTAATGCTGCCTTCACGTTCTCTCGGAATATGAGTTTCTGAGGTAAACATTGCACATTAGTGTTGTCAAAAATATCGATATTTCGATAAGTATCGATACTGAAGAATCTGAAACGGTTCCAATACCCATGTCCCACGTATCGATATCAGCTGCGCGTTCCCGCTCTCTTTCTCTTTTCCGACAGTGAGTTGACACACACTGCACGTGAACGCATAACAACAGAGCCCCGCCTCCTCTCACAGACTTGACTCGTTTGCGGCAGTTAAATAGTGTTAATGTTAGAAAAGATGGCCAGTCTCAGTAACACATCTGGCGTGGTGCACGCTCGTTACGCTTCCCGTGTTTACCATAGCGATCCATGTATGTGCGCTGATCAATAATTTTATCCACTCGTTTCATTCGCCGTGGTTATATGTTGTTTATGTTAGTACAGAGTCTCCGCAACAGTTCTCATATTTAATGCACACGTTTCTGTCTTTATGTGCGCTCATCAATGATTTCATCCACTCGTCTCGTTCGCTCCGGTTAATTTGATGTTTGAAATAATGCTGGTGCGAGTAAAGTCTCCACAACAGTTCTCGCGTGTGATACACGTTTGCACTCCAGTGTTTACCATAGCGCTCTATGTATGTGCGCTGTTCAATGATTCATCCACTCGTCTCATTCGCTCCGGTTAAAAGTTGTTAATGTTAGAAAGATGCGGAGTCTCTGCAACAGTTCTTGCGTTTAAGTTTGCGTTTCTGTCTATATGTGCGCTGATCAATGATTAGGCTACAGTATGGGCCTATGTGAATAAAAGCCAATTTAGCCAAATAAAAATGTAGGCTATTAACTAACATTAACGAACAATGAATGAGCAATACATTTGTTGAAGTATTTATTAATCTCTTTTAAATGTTAGTTAAAAAATACAACTATTTATGTAAGCTCCCCTGTTGAAAAATCCAGTATATGCTGGGTAAGGTATGTTTTGATCGATGCTGGTTTGATCTTAAACCAGCTAAGAACCATCTTAAATCAGCATATGACCATCTTAAACCAGCACATGAACAGTTTAAACCAGCACAAACCAGCAAACCAGCATCAAAACATACCAAACCAGCATAGGCTGGTTTTTTCAACAGGGTCTGGTCCATTAATACTGACAAATACAACTTTGATTTTAAATAGTAAATGTATTCGTAAAATTATTTATTAATTGTTAATCTAATGTTAATGTAAAAATATATACCTCATTGTCTAGTCTTGTTCAATTTAACTTCAAATAAAATTTAAAAAGGCCTATATTGCTATTGCTTATTAGGGCCTTATTGCTATGGCAGTTTATTCCCCGTGGTATCGAAAATGGTATCGAATATCGATATTTTTTTAGGTATTGAATCGAAGTTAGAAATTCCAGTATCGTGACAACACTATTGCACATGATTGCCCTCTAATGTCATGTCTCCCACTGGGAAGTTGGGAATCATTTTAATACCCGAGTTCCCGAGATGGAGAAGGATTTCTGCTGTGACAGATATGATTTATCGTTTTTTCCGCAACAGCTTCATTGCCTTGTCTTGTTGTTAAATTAGTACGTATTTACATGTATGAATAACCATTTGAAGCATACTGTATGTTTTATACACTGCGAAAATAGCATGTATTTCACCAATACGCTCTTTTCACATGACGTCACGCATCTTCCGTTCTGCTGCGAAGCAGTGTATCATTACTTCCGCTAGCACTCCAGTTCATAAGGTGGCGGCAATGCACCTATAAGCTGATTTGCCAACCGTCAGTAAAACTCAAGAAGTTACTTCCGCTAGTGCCTCAGAATGGAGTTTACCAAGTGGCTTGCACATCTGCCACAAATACTAGATGATGTACAACGTCTTGCAGATAAATTTTCGCTAACGACAAGAACAAAGCTAGATAAAGGATACAAATTCTTCGTTGAACAGTACCTGTTTGATTATGAAGGTAAGTGTTTTGTTTTCTTTTTGTGTTAGCGAAGGTGCTAGGATAAGTACTTGAATACGTGTTCTGTCAGTTTTTTTTTTTCACTGTTGTTAAATTCCAGCGCGACGGCAAAACGGAAGTTCTTCTTCTTCTTGTTTGTTGCAAGACGGATGTTATAATACACTGCTTTGCAAAAAGGCGGAAGTTAAGTGACGTCATTGTGAAAAGGGCATATATTCCAGAATAGTCAGCAAGCTGACTAGTAAAACTATACAGTAGGATGTACGGTTGAAAATTATTCCCACATAACATTTTCCCAAGACACAAGCAAGCATGAATCTGGCGTCCTCCATGCTCTCCAACGACAAAGCACCTAAACACAACCAGCTCGGAATCATGACATCAGAAGTGGGAATTACCAAATTTCCGAGAGCACGTGAAGGCAGCATAAAACTCAAGCGTCTTCCCGATGACCCGTCAAAATAAAAGTCCCGTTAACTTGAACACTCAGATGAAAAAATACTGCAGTATTTCCTGAAGGAAATTGTAATACGCTTGTAGTAAATTGATAAACTGTAGTAAACACTGTGGTATACTATAGTAAGGTTCAAAAACACTGTAGTATCTAGGAATTTAACTGCAGTTTACTATGGTAAATATCACTATAGTACACTGCAGTAATTTCTGTGGACAAATATGCCTCTATTGTATAGTAAAAAAATGAAATACACAAAACTTAGAAAAAATAAAACAAATTTAGCTAAACTAGAAATTATATGGCCCCAATTTATCCATCTGTATGTAACATTAATGTCATTTGTCAGTTACCTGCCTATTCATGTGATGAACTGCACTTGCATATATTTTTAAATGACAACAGACGTTTTATACTTGTGCTACAACTGTTTGGCACTGATCAGGGCCCTGTAAAACGTACAGGCCTGATTACTGCTTGCCTTTGTTCTATAGCAATCATGGAGAGTATTAACAAATGTAGGTGGCCACAGCGAACACTAGGTAAAATGCTTATAAGCAAACCTGACCAATCAGGATACGAAACAATTATATTGAAACTTCAAATGAAATTTTTTTTTTTATCTTCGGACAAGTAATGTTTGTACTCGGAACAGTGAATGACAAATTTACTTGTCCGAAGGACAACCACATGACAATGTCTATCCCTGCCGTGTAAAGTTAACCACACTTTATTTGTATTTATATGGCTGTCCTGTGGCAACCATAACACTTTGATTATATTATCTGAATACAGTTTACCAAGTGCACCACAAAATGCAAATCTTTTTTAGTTAACTAACAAGACAACCAGCTATAGTTCTATTGCTGATGGCTGAGGGAGCACAAATTCATTTAGACTACATTTCTCACTTCGTTCTAATGTGCAAAACGCTGTCACCATGTGGTATTTTGAAGTAAGTACAATAAGACAACTAACAAACCTCAAGAAGCTATATTTCCAGCTGATGTGAACCACTTTAAGTAATTCATATTAAAGCGATGCCCTCTTTGTTTAAGCAGCCAATATCCTCCCACATAACATTAACTAAAGCCAAGACCACCATATCAAATTTCTGAAAATCTATAAAACCAGCAAAGATGTAAAAAAACATACATTTTCTGAGGAGAAAACAATACTAGATGGTACAATACAATAAAAATTAGAATTCCCCTTGATCTTTTATGACTCATGAAGCAAGCGAGAATTTCCTTTTCCACTACTGAACAATTTGAAAAAATAAATGAGATCAGTGATTTTTGGAGATTGGTGATTGTGATGATGAAAAGTATGGAGGACTAAACCTGCAAAAATTATAAATAAATAAATGTATAAATAAATAAATATATAAACGAATAAATGTAATAATATGAAAATAAATAAAGGAATGAATGGTTTGATAAAACAAAATAATTCGTTTTAGCTATTATTGATCTTAGCTTTAACTTTTCTTTTCATTTTTTAAATTGATTTATTATTTTTTGTGTCCATTTTTTAATTATTTATTATTATTATTTATTTTTAGATTATTTTATTTATCATTTCCTTTTATTTTTACATTTATTTATTTATACGTTTATTTATTTTTATATTTATTTATTATCGCATGTATTTATTTCCACTTTTATTTATTTATTCTTGAATTTATTCTTACTTTTCTGTGTCTTGTATGATAATTAGATGGGTTGGTCTTGCCTACTATTGGTTCAGCGTAGATTGAAGCGTTTGATCGATTACTCTTGACTTGTTTTGGACTAACGTCACGTCACTCACTGATCGTTTGCTTCGTGTATAACGTTAAGTAACTATGGCGGGCGCACAATTAGCTAGAGAGTTACAGCATTTAGCCAATGAAGTCGATAACCATGCATCAAATGACTATGTGTCATTCAGATTAGATGCACTTATTGATGATTTATTACAGATTGACGGCGAGATAAATGACAAAGTTCTCCCTCGGTTGTTAGCCTCTTTGCAGCACATTCAAAGTCTGTGCGAGTCAGAGGGTGCTATGGTGGCGTTACAGTTCAACTGGTGAAAATCATAAAGCACAAAATGTAATAAGGTTTAACTACACAGATGAGCTTGTAAACCGAAGTCGCAAGCTAACGCTTTGTCAAAGTGATAGTTATAAGCAGCCTTTCGGTTAGAAAAAGCGTAAAGATTTAATGTAACATGATGTAACATAATGTAAATGAATTGAGACATAGTGAACTTAAGTCACAAGTTAACACGGTAGTAATGAGCATCGTTCTTTCACTACAGGGGCCATCAAATGGAAACCATTCCTTCTAAAAAGACGTGGTTACTAAACGGTACTCGTAAACTACATTCCATAAGAGATAAATAACACAGAGGTCACAAGTTAAAACGGGCATATTCCCTTGATTCATCCAGCTGCATATTGTTGTGTGACATCTTGATATTATTGCAAAGATCCGCAGCAGCTAGCATTGCGAAATAGCTTAGTGTGATTGTTACCGTAGTGACACGCTGCCTCGCTTTATTGTATGGGTACGAATCCCGTGTCAAATCGCTTTATTTATTTTTTCACCTCGCTTCAGCCGTTACGGGCGATCATACCAATAATTTGCAATCTTAACAAGAATGTCAAAATCATGTAACAAGAAAGTCTGTGTTTATTAGACATCTTAATATCAAGTCGTCTTGTGCTTTCAGAATCGACGAATCTGCTGAGGTCGTTCATGCACCTCTTTGGCAGAGGACCTGTAACCGGAACTTGGTCACCACCTTAGCACCCCCTGACTCGCACAGATTTTGAAGAACTTTGTCATTTATCTCGCCGTCAATCTGTAATAAATCCTCAATAAGTGCATCTAATCTGAATGACACATAGTCATTTGATGCATGGTTATCGACTTCATTGGCTAAATGCTGTAACTCTCTAGCTAATTGTGCGCCCGCCATAGTTACTTAACGTTATACACGAAGCAAACGATCAGTGAGTGACGTGACGTTAGTCCAAAACAAGTCAAGAGTAATCGATCAAACGCTTCAATCTACGCTGAACCAATAGTAGGCAAGACCAACCCATCTAATTATCATACAAGACACAGAAAAGTAAGAATAAATACAAGAATAAATAAATAAAAGTGGAAATAAATACATGCGATAATAAATAAATATAAAAATAAATAAACATATAAATAAATAAATGTAAAAATAAAAGGAAATGATAAATAAAATAATCTAAAAATAAAAAATAATAATAATTAAAAATAATTAAAAATGGACACAAAAAATAATAAATCAATTTAAAAAATGAAAAGAAAAGTTAAAGCTAAGATCAATAATAGCTAAAACGAATTATTTTGTTTTATCAAACCATTCATTCCTTTATTTATTTTCATATTATTACATTTATTCGTTTATATATTTATTTATTTATACATTTATTTATTTATAATTTTTGCAGGTTTAGTCCTCCATAGAAAACAGGTTAAAGAATGAAATGTGATTGTGTTGCGATTTCTTGTTGCCCTGCCACACAGACGCAGAACTTACTTTTGGTTTCTTGCGAGGGGGCATCGGAGTGAGGAAAGGAGGCGCTTGGAAGCTGGAGAATGGGAGCAGAGCCAGTGTGAGCATCTGACGGAGGAAGAAATGGATGGAGTGAGGACAGGGTGGGGATAAAAAGAAAGAGGGAGAGACAGAGGTGCATGAAGGATGGACAATCATGACAGGTAGATGGTGTCTGAGCTATTCCACACAAAAGAGCAAGGGTGACAAGACAACAGGTAGCATAAGCTTAAAACACAGTATACTGAGCATGTATGACCCAGGGTTCGTACACATTTTTAAACTGAGGCAAATTTCATGACCCAGAAATATTAATACATATATAAAATAAGAATAAAACAAGCAATTCGGTTAAATATAAAATAAATATTGAATAACACTAAACCAAAACGGTTGCATAATATAAATAACACAAATATGTATGTAACAATAATAGGTTCTCTTATTATACATAAGAAATACAAGTATAAATATATGCACAAATGTAAAATAGTTGTTTGTGACAGACGAAACTTGGTCAGATTATAAATGTGACAATGACGCCCTTCACTTTCTATCAGAGATGCTCTTACTGCTGCTGGTCTTAGGGTTTTTCCTGCATTGACATTATTTTGACAGCCGCCAAAACAAACGTTTGCCCTGGCAAAGCTTTATTTGATCATTAAGTGTAATTTACGAGTGATAGGTGCAGAAAACATTCAACCTCATTCGCTGTTGCGCAGACCGATCTGGACATGTCATCAAAGAACCACGGTAATAGACTGCTCTGTGTGCTATTAAATGCTCTTGTGGATTGCAGAACATGATGTCATTATGCCGATCAGTCTGCGCAGGGCCGAATGTCGAACATGCCAGTGTCTAACCTGTCTCTCTCCCTTGCTTATGTAAATGAAAAGCAATCGAATCAAAAACACTAGGGATGCACCGAATGTTCGGCCACCGAAAATGTTCGGCCGAATATAGCAAAAAAAGCAAGTTCGGTGTTCAGCCGAATTTGTGAAGTGACGAATAAATTTTAGCGAATATGACTCATGATACGATCAAGCAGCAACTAGCGCAGAGAGAGAGAGAGAGAGAGAGAGAGAGAGAGAGAGAGAGAGAGAGAGCATGCGCTTTATTACTGCCGCAAACATTTTGGCAGTGCGTGCGTGCGCGTGTGCGTGTGTGTGGAGCATTTTAAAGTGTCTGAGAAAGACACAGCACGGGACTTGCCGCACGGAAGTAAAATTCCCAATGAAAGTGTCTTTACCGGTCGGTAACTTTATTTAAGACGGAAGCGGGCTGTCTGACAGTAGCCCCGCCGCTCGCGACATCCTTTGACATCATACAGTGGTCGCGTGCACACAGTTCCCTGTACTAAACAACTTGTCAAAGTATGTTCACGTCCACGAGTGCACCTTCTAGAACAGTCAGCTTTTGTGGGCGGAGTTTGGAAGAGAGACGTGAATTTAAATGGTTGTCAGTCAGCATCAGTCAGAATTGCTTGCATTGGATGTTTTTTTTTCTCAAATCATTTTGCAATGTAGCCTATAATAATCCAACAGTTTTAGTTTATTCATATTTTTAGCTTATAGGCCTAATGTGGAATGACACTTTTTAATTAACTGTTTTGTTGTAGGGGTACAGAGTAGCTCAATTTTATATTAAGTTGTATTGTATTTTATTGAAAAGCAAGACAAATTATAAAAAGCACATTTTGACTATTCAGTTTGTGCAATAGTGAAACAAATGACTTAATAAATAGAAGAAATGCAAAAAAGCATTTCTTTTTGCCTTCGTGCCTTCGGCCAAGTGTTTCACATCATGTTCGGCTTCGGCCAAGAATTTTCATTTCGGTGCATCCCTAAAAAAACACGTTGCTTTTTCTTCCCTGACAAGGGTTCCGCACATGCAGCTGCCATAAACCACACTCTTAATAAACGAAAAAAAAATCCTATCCAGCGAAAGTGAAGTGAAGAAATGAAGAGCAAAAGAGTTGATGGAGAGAGAATTAAGTGTCCAGGAGAGTTTTATGTTGCAGCTAAGGGTGTGCAAAGCAGCCGGTATTTGTATCTGTATTTGTTGAGGGGGGAAAGTATTTGTATTTGTATTCGAGTAAAATTCAAAATAGGCGTAAATATCCAGTTTTTTTGCATTACACTTCTAATTTACGTTATAGTGTACATAAACAGAGCGAACATGAGAGCACCCGACTGCAGACGTCAATAATGCAGCGTAATGGAATAATCTCCCGATCAAACTCTGCTTCCCAAAAGTTATAAACTGCCTCCGGAGCCCAGTTAAGGTACAAAAATCTATCAACAAAAATAGTGATGCACGCAGTGAAGTCTTTTTTCGCTCAGCCGAGCCTTCTCTGTTGCTGTGTGGCGCAGCCTGTGTCAGTCACCTCTTTTAGTCCCCACCATGGTCTCATGAGAAAACGCAGCTTTTTGATATAAAGTTTTTCTTGTTCCCGAATACAAATTTTTTTTAAGTATTTGTTCGAAATAAGTATTAGTAAAAAACACGCTATTTGTGCCTTTCCAAATACCGTATTCGGGTTCGGCTCCACCCCTAGTTGCAGCTTACATATTAAGACGCGTCAAGCCGTCCTTTGCGTGTCGAAACTTAACCGCTTTAACATTTGAAACTTCTATGTATCAACTGTGATACGCACTGGAGTGTGGTCAGAAAAATGCATGGATGCACTTTCTTGCATGCAGGTGCGGTTCCCACCCCGTCGGCACACCGAACTGAGAGAGAGAGAGAGAGAGAGAGAGAGAGAGAGAGAGAGAGAGAGAGAGAGAAGAAGCACCGATGCATTTGCGCTGTTTTTGAATTAGTTTTTACACAGAGTTAGATTACTTTCTTTGTTCGTTTGTTACATAGGACCACGCCAGAGGTAAGGTGTAACAAAGATAATTCTTTTTTTCACCGGAGTGAAAAAAGCGGTGATGTGTCAAAGATAATTCTTGCGCAGCAGCAAACTGAGATTTAGAAAGCACATATCCATGACTTTTCTAAAACTTTCTGGATTTATTTGTTGACTTTTCCAGGTTTTTCATGACGTATGAAACCCTGATGGCCACTAGAAGGCGACACACCAAACTGCATTGATTAAGAAAGCTACTGAACTGCTGGTTTCTTTGGAGAAGCATATACCAAAGGTTGTCATGATATTCTGGCTAAATATGGCTGCTAATATCTGGATGCTTATTAAGTAAAAGCGTAAGAATATCATTAGATAACAAATTATAAAATATATTATATCTTACCAGAATAAATAGGATACTTTTCAAGCAAAACATAAAAAAGTTTTGTTCAAAGCAAGGATAACTTTGTTCACTTACAGTTCATATGATGAATTGACTACACATTTTCTATGCAGCTGATCAAAAGCATTTTTAATGCATTTGGAAGATGCTTTCCTTCAAAGTGACATACAGTGAAGACATTTTTTTAACAGTATGCATGTTTACTGGGATCAAACCAATGGCAGTGCTGACACAGTTCTCTACCATCTAAAGTTACCGGAACACAATAATGCAGATTTGCTGATTTCATTGTTATCCAATTCCTGCATCGAAAGTGTGGTTGAAGTTTCTAATTTGGGGACCACTGTGTATACCCTGTGTATTTTTGTGAGACAACATATCTGCTAGAAGTAATAGGCTGAGGGATGTTATTAACCCTCTTTATACTAAAAATGAAAATGGATCTGGATTTCTAACCAATCAGACTGCTTGAGAAAAAAAGTCATCCACTACAAAAAAAAAGTGTTTCTTGTTGACTTTATAAGGTTACTTTCAAGTGATGCTTGCTTTAAAAAAAAAATAAAGACAGTAAATACTGGTCACAATACTAGAGTTGCACATCACTTTCCTTTGCTGAGAGCCCGTGGTTTTAGTCTGAGCGCTTTCAAACTTATTCTTAAAACATTGTTTATTCTTGTTATATCTTAAGACTTGTGTTTTTAATTGGTATTCACTGAGGGTAAAACTTATCCTTAAGTATATCCCATACCAAAAATCGTCCTTAAATGCACTGATAATTTATTTTTATCGGATCATTCGCTATTAGCCTCAGGCTGTTAGCATTCCCAGCCTGCCTGCTTACTGCTCAACACACTGTTCTCATTATTACATCACTAATGGCTAATGTTTCAGACGTGTTTGTGCCTCTGAGTGCAGATGAGGAAACATTCGCACTTCAGTCGGAATTGGAGGCTGTGGAGAAGCAGATCCAGGATCTACTAGAGAAGCAGACACGGCTGCGAGAACGTAAAACGGCACTGGAAACATCCCGAGCTGATGATCCGAGGTATGTTTTCATCGCGACTGTAATACTCCTACCACTTCTACTCCGCGTGTTTCTCTGCACAGAGCCCAGGCTTCGAGGACACGATCAGCCCAAATGAACTTCACTCCTGCATCGGCACACCCACGGCGAAAGGCGTGAGCCAGGACTGGAGCGATGACCCAACCGCCGCCACCGGTCTTCGAGATCCCGACCAGGAACCGCTTTGCAGCCCTCAGCGAGACGGAATGCAACGCTGTGGTCATCAGAGACTCAATCGTCCGGAACGTACGCGCTTCCTCCACTAAAGGTAAGGTGTGCCCACTCATTGTTTTCCTGTCGCCCGTGTTCTTGATGTCTCTGCGCAGGTACCTGCGATCCTGAAGGACGACACTAACGTCGGAGCTGTCGTGCTGCACGCGGGGGTGAATGACATCAGGATGCGGCAGTCGGAGATCCTGAAGAGGGACTTTAGGAGTCTGATCGAGACGGTACACAACGCATCGCCCACGGCGAGGATCATCGTATCAGGGTTTCCTACCTACCGACGAGGGAATGAAAAGTTCAGTAGACTATTTGCTCTAAATAAATGGTTGATGTCATGGTGTATTGAACAGAAGCTGCTCTTTGTTGATAATTTTGATCTGTTCTGGGAGTGACCTAGGCTCTTCCACCCTGATGGCCTGCACCCCAGCAGCATCGGAGCGGATCTTCTGTCTGACAACATCTCAAAGACGCTACGCACCGTTTGACTACGTCTCCCACCGGTAAGTCAAAACTTTAACCATAGTCTGTGTTCCTCCCACTCAACTGTTACGAACGTTACTGCTTCCAAATGCATAGAGACTGTGTCTGTCCCCTGAATAATACTACAAAATAACAAAACAGCCAAAACTCAGAGAAAACATCTGATTGTGATTAAACCTGAAGACAATGTAATAAACGACCAAAACAAACTCATAAAGTTCGGCCTACTTAATATTAGATCACTAAATTCAAAGGCAGTTATTAGGGCCCGAGCACGGAGGAGCAAGCCGCAGGCTTGCACCGCAGTGCAGAGCCCTATTGTTTCTGTGTTCTTCTCCCTCTTTGATCGCTAATTTGAAGGCCTAAACATGCTCAAAAACTCACAATAACTTGCAAATGCATCAGACGTGGCGAATATTTACGTCTGATAGGGGTTTCAAAATTAAGCGTGGCAAAATGGCTTGCTAGCGCCACCTAGAACTGCCCAGGCCGCTACGCAAAATGTAAATGCACCAAATTTGGTGGGCTCATAGAACACCCCGAATCATTAAGAAAAGTTTCTTGGAGCATATCTCTAAACCCAACAGGAAGTCCGTGACTTTTAATTTCCTGTGCAATTTTGTAATTTGTTTCAATTTCCAGTCGTCGTACTTTAACAAACTCCTCCTAGAGTTTTAATCCGATCAACATCATCTTCATGTCATTCTCATCTTAAGGCCTTTGCGAAGCTAAATTGCGGAGATCTTGACTTTTCGTGGGGGATCGTGACCCTGGCGGCCTGCCAAAGTTTGGCGTTTCGCAATGAACAGGAAGTTGTTGTAACTCAGGCATACAATGTCCAACAGGCCCCAGACTTCACACATTTGATAAAAGTCCTGGCCTGAAGACATCTAAATGGTAATATTCAGATACAGTTATAGCGCCACATGCAGGACACAGGAAGTGACATGTTTTAAACTGTGATTAACTCCTCATAGAGATTTGAACAGATCAGCATCATATTTGAAGAGTACAGCCAGTATGATCTTCAGACCTTTGTGAAGATACATTGAAAGATCCTAACTTTTCTCTGAGGGGCGTGTCCGTGGCGGCCTGATAAAGTTTGATGTTTCGCCATGAAACAGGAACCTATAGTAACTCAGGTACACAATGTCTGACCAGCCCCAAACTTCACATGTTTGATAAGAGACCTGGCCTGAAGACATCTACATGGTAATTTTCAGATAGTTATACCGCCACCTGCAGGAAACAGGGAGTAGCATGTTTTAAACTGTGATTTACTCCTCATACAGATTCAAACAAGTCAGCATCATATTTGGCCAGTATGATCTTCAGACCTTTGTGACGATACATTGCAAGAACCTAACTTTTCTTTGAGGGGCGTGTCCGTGGCGGCCTGACACAGTTTGATGTTTCGCCATGAAACAGGAAGCTATGCAAAAGGGAATGTGACACATTTAAATAAATAACAAATCCTACTATAATTCGCCTGCATTAATTTTATCGCCTACGATTACACATATCCATGTCAGTGTTCACTTATAGTCATAGCACCACCAGCTGGCAACAGGAAATATGGCACGTATAAATAAATAACAAATTCTACAATAATTCGCCTGCATTAATTTTATCACCTATCATTTACTTTTTTTCTTTACATGGCAATATTCAGATACAGTTATATCGCCACCTGCTGGCAACAGGAAGTGGCATGTTTTAAACTGTGATTAACTCCTCTTACAGATTTAAAATGGTCAGCATCATATTTGGCCAGTATGATCTTCAGACCTTTGTGACGATACATTGCAAGTTCCTGACTTTTCACAGAGAGGCGTGTTCCTGGCGGCCTGACAAAGTTTGATGTTTCACTATGAAACAGGAAGCTATAGTAACTCAGGCACACACTGTCTGACCGGCCTCACACTTCACATGTTTCATAAGAGTCTGGCCTGAACACATATCCATGTCAGTGTTCACTCATAGCAATAACGCCACCAGCTGGCAAAAGGGAATGTGACATTTAAATAAACAACAAATCCTACCATAATTCGCCTGCATTAATTTTATCACCTGCCATTCACCGTTTTCCTTATGCGATCGGGTTGCGGTGGCACTTTCCTCGAGCGCCCGATCATCGCTGCTCACAGCTTTAATTGTAAATGAAATTATCACAGACAACAGTTTTGATATACTTTACCTTACCGAAACCTGGCTTAAACCAAATGATTATTACGGTCTAAATGAGTGTACCCCACCAAGCTACTGTTATATGCATGAGCCACGTCCGGTTGGTCGAGGTGGCGGTGTCGCAACAATCTTTAGAGACTTTCTTACTGTAACTCAGAGAACGGAGCATAAATTTAAATCATTTGAAGTGCTTGCGTTGAACTTAACTGTTCCAAATGAAAGTAAAAAAACATTGCTTTATTTTACATTGGCTACTGTGTATAGACCCCCTGGTCCCTATCCCTACACTGATTTTCTGAAAGAGTTCCCGGACTTCCTATCGGACCTATTGGTTAACGTTGATAAAGTAATATTTGTCGGACACTTTAATATCCACGTAGATAGTGCTAACGATGCATTAGCAGTGGCGTTTACAGAGACATTACACTCTTTTGGAGTAATACAACACATCAATGGACCCACTCATCGATTTAATCATACACTAGACTTGATTATATCTCACAGAGCCGATCTAACCAATATAGATATTATATTAAGCGACGATGTCACTAATCAAAATCTTATAACATGTACACTGTAGTGTTGTCACGATACTGGAATTTCTAACTTCGATACAATACCTAAAAAAATATTGATATTCGATACCATTTTCGATACCATGGGGAAAAAACTTCCATAACAATAAGGCCCTATTTTTTTTACATTTTATTTAAAGTTAAATTGAACAAGATTAGACAATGATGTATATTTTTACATTATTTATTAATTGTTAATCTAATGTTCATTTTACTAATACATTTATTATTTAAAATCAAAGTTGTATTTGTCAGTATTAATGGACCAGAGCTTACATAAATAGTCGTATTTTTTTAACTAACATTTAAAAGAGATTAAAAAAAACTTGAACAAATGTATTGCTCATTCATTGGTCGTTAATGTTAGTTAATAGCCTACATTTATATGATTACAATTTTTTAATTTGGCTTTTAATCACATTTAATCATTGATCAGCGCACATATAGAAAGAAACGCAAACTTTAAATGCAAGAACTGTTGCAGAGACTCCGCACTCGCCATCTTTCTAACATTAACAACGTTTAACCGGAGCAAATGAGACGAGTGGATGAAATCATTGAACAGCGCACATACATAGAGCGCTATGGTAAACACGGAAGTGCAAACGTGTATCACACGGGAGACTTTACCCGCACCAGCATCATTTCAAACATCAACTTAACCAGAGCGAACGAAACGAGTGGATGAAATCATTGATGAGTGCACATAAAGACAGAAACGCGTGCATTAAACATGAGAACTGTTGCGGAGACTCTGTAAAAACATAAACAACATAACCAGGGCGAATAAAACGAGTGGATGAAATTATTGATCAGCGCACATACATAGAGCAGTATGGTAAACATGGGAAGCGGAAACGAGCGTTCACCAAGCGCCAGATGTGTTACTGAGACTCTGCACTGGCCATCTTTTCTAACATTAACACTTTTTAACTGCCGCAAACAAGTCAAGTCTGTGAGAGGATGCGGGGCTCTGTTGACACAGCGTTCACGTGCAGTGTGTGTCAACTCACTGTCGGAAAAAAGAGAGTGAGCGGGAACGCACAGCTGGTATCGATACGTGGGACATGCATATTGGAACTGTTTCAGATTTTTCAGCATCGATACGTATCGAAATATCGATATTTTTGACAACACTAGTACACGGCGCACTGCAGAAATCATCCGCTTAACTCGTTATTGGCAGGGTAGAACAATTACCTCGACTACTAAAGATAGTTTCACAAAGAGCTTGCCAGATCTGACTCCTTTAATAACCATACCAATAAATACAGAATCGCTCGATGACATGACCAGCAAATTGGGCACTATTTTCTCTAATACATTAGAAGCTGTCGCACCTATGAAGTCAAAAAAGATGAATGATAAAAACATAGCACCACTATCGCCCTTAAAAGAGAAACATGTAAACTGGAGCGCAAACAGAAACAAACCCAATTAGAGGTCTTTAAAATTGCATGGAAAGAGAGTGCAAACTGTTATAAAATTAGTACCAACCATCGCCCCAAAATAAAGGCTACAGTGTTTTTCACCTATAAAACAGGAAGATTTAATTAAACTTATTGCAACATCTAAACCTACAACTTGCTTATTAGACACCATACCAACTAAATTAATAAAAGACTTATTACCCGTTGCAATTGAGCCCATTTATAACATTATGAACTCGTCAATTAATCTAGGCCATGTCCCAGGACCCTTTAAACTGGCCGTCATTAAGCCTCTTATCAAGAAACCAAACTTAGACCCCAATGAACTGGGAAACTATAGACCGATTTCAAATCTCCCTTACCTGTCTAAAATACTAGAAAAAGTAGTGTCCACTCAGTTGTGCTCTTTCTTACAAAATAATGACATACACGAAAAATTCCAGTCAGGCTTTAGACCGCATCATAGTACTGAAACTGTGCTCGTTAAAATTACAAACGACCTGCTTATAGCATCAGATAAAGGTAACTTCTTACTCCTAGTCCTGCTTGGCCTTAGTGCTGTGTTCGATACTGTAGACTATAAAATACTTCTAGATCGCTTACACAATTATAGCGGTATTCAGGGACAGGCACTACAATGGTTCAGATCTTACTTATCAGACAGGCATCAATTTGTCCATTTAAATGGGGAATCATCAAATCTAACGCAAGTAAATTATGGATTACCTCAGGGATCGGTTTTAGGACCCTTGCTATTCTCCATATACATGCTGCCCCTTGGAAACATTATTAGAAAACATGGAATTAGCTTCCACTGTTATGCAGATGATACTCAGCTATATATCTCATCAAGACCAGATGATTCCTTCCAACTATCCAAATTGGCAGAGTGCATCGAAGATATAAAACACTGGATGACTTGTAATTTCCTTTTAAATTCTAATAAAACAGAAATATTACTTATCGGACCAAAGACACGTGAGCAGAATATTTTGGATTATAACCTGCAAGTTGAAGGCTGCACTGTTACTCCAACAAATACAGTTAAAGACCTAGGCGTTATATTAGACAGCAACCTGTCATTTAAAAATCACATCTCAAATGTCACAAAAACAGCCTTCTTCAACCTTAGAAATGTTGCCAAATTGCGAAATATTTTATGTGTTGCTGATGCAGAGAAGCTTATTCATACATTTGTGACCTCAAGACTTGAATACTGTAATGCACTGCTTAGTGGTTGTCCTGCATCAACAATAAACAAACTACAGTTAGTTCAGAATGCAGCTGCCAGAGTTCTAACCAGGTCCAGAAAATACGATCACATAACCCCAATATTATCAACCCTTCACTGGTTACCCATTAAGTATCGGATTGACTTTAAAGTTCTTTTAATTCCTTATAAAGCCTTAAACGGTTTAGCCCCTGCCTACATAACAGAGCTTCTACCACACTACAACCCATCACGCTCTCTAAGATCTCAAAACTCCAGACTTTTGATAACACCTAGAATAACTAAATCCACAAAAGGGGGTAGAGCTTTCTCATACGTAGCACCTAAACTCTAGAATAGCCTCTCCCAATTTAAATCTAGATTAAAGACACATCTTTTCAGTCAAGCATTCACTTAATACATAGTTAATGAACAGCAGCTACGCTAATTATTCTCTTTCTGCCCTCGCCTTGGGATGCCCATCCCGAGGTAGGGAGAGATTCCGCCAGGCCCAGATGAACGTCATATGCCCATCCCCAACTAGAGATTATGCCAGCTACATCTGAAAATCCATCTGAACATCTCCATCCAAGGCAATTCCATCACCACCCAAGAGAAAAGCGACCATCTGATCAGCCCAGCTCAGACAATTCCATCCCCAACCGAGAGCAAAGACAGACTACTTGTCACATTAATGCTAAATTTACAATACTTGGTATTTAATGCTAAACTTACATCACATGACAGCAGTTTGAAGTTATAGCTGCACTCAGTGACTTGATTGGAGGTTGCTGGGTGGGTGTTTGTGGGGAGTGGGAGGGCTTGTTGGTTGTGGTTTGGGGTGTTTCATTTGTTGGGACTGTGTGGGTCTGGTCTGGTTGGTCTTGTTTTGTGGTCGATGTTGGACAACAGAGGAATAAAGTTAATTATGCCATTACTATTTTTCCCTGGTTGTTCCTCTGTTGTCTGTTGTCGATCGCGGAATGGGACAGGGTTGGACCTGCACGGTTTCGGCGGGTGGGGCTTCCTGGGTCGTGGCTGGTGGGCTCTCCCTGTTCTTCGTGGACGTATGCTCGGTGGCTTTTGATCGGGGTCACTGAGTGCAGCTATGACACGTCAGAGGAGATCTGACCCCCCCCCGGCTGAGCCTGGTTTCTCCCAAGGTTTTTTTTTTCTCTATTTATTCATCATTGGAGTTTGGGTTCCTCGCCACAGCAGTGCAGTGTTGGCTTGCTCACCGGGAGACTGCATTTATTTATTTATTCATTTATTTATTAGATATTATTTATTAGAATGATCTTGCTTGGTCTATAAACACCATGCAATGTGCTGTGTTTTACCTTTCTGTGTTTTTCTTATTTGCGCCTGTAAAGCTGCTTTGGAACAATGCACATTGTGAAAAGCGCTATATACTGTAAATAAAATTGAATTGGTCAAGTGGCATTTTTGTTTTTATGGAGGATGTGTATGAAAAAAACCCAGGGTTAAATACACAGCATTCACAATATTTGTGATGATTTTGTTGGGAAAAGGAAAATAAGAAACAATTGCCTTTTCATCACAAGCAACTAGTTTGCTACCTGTCCTTGTCTTGCAACTAGTGAATCTCAAAGGGGTCATATGACACGGCTAAAACGAATATTATCGTTTGTTTTGGATGTAATGCAATGTGTATACACGATTTAAGATTCAAAAACTCCGTATTTTTCACATAATGTGCATGTTTGTATCTCTTCTTTGCCTGCCTTTGTGAAACGCGCAGAATTTTTTAGAAAGCTCATCGCTATAAAAAGCGAGGTGTGCTATGATTGGCCAGTTAACCAGTAAGTAGTGATTGATCGAATACTGCAAGTGTGTGTGACCGAAATGTAACACCTCTTACCATATTTGCACAATACATGCATGGGCAACTTATAACACACCAAAGACGTATAACACAAAAACACGTATTCGCACCATATGACCCCTTTAAGAGTGTTAAGGATACATACTGTATGTTAACACTATCTTCGATTCAAACTTCTGTAACATAAGTAACAAATTCATTGGTGTGAATTCGATTTTTTTATTCACTAGCCTGGGAAATTTAAATGTGTAATATTTTTATCCGCATCCTGCCCTGACCCACAACAACTTCCACCACACAAAAAACTATGTGTGCTGGCGATACCATGATACTTAACTCAAGTGTGGAGGGGGAGAAGGAAATTTACATGCCGATTTATTCCAACCTTCTGATTCCAGTTTAGCTAATTCGAGCATTCATTTCCACTTTTCTCAATTCACAATGGAATCCAGCTCGCAACATAACATAACACATTAGCTCACTGATGCACAAACCATTCTATTGCACCACACTTCACAAATGTAAATGTAATATAAGTTAATGTACTATTTGAACTGTTTGTCAATGACACTTTACTGCCCATGACATGGTGTGACTAGACTAAGCTAACAACTACTGTTTTACATCATATACAAAATCCAAAATCAACATTATACAAGTCTTAAAAAGAGGAAAGAAGAGAGAAAGAGAAAATGTTCACTCTTTAGCTTTAATAGCTTTAACTTTCATAGCTTTAATAAGCTTTTTAAAACTGTACATTAAATACAAATTTGACTGAAAAATGAAGTAATTTCATTACCTGTGATGATAGTTCTGCAGTCTATTGAATTCTTCCATGCTAATTAAATCCACCATACACACAGTCATATCTTATGCATTATATGCTATAAACATATCTGTTTAATTATGTTTTAGGCATGTTACTCTAACTCAAACACACGTTATGTCACATGTGACAAAACCATTTTCATTTTTCAAGTCTTCAAAAGCAAACTCGCAAAAATTAAGTAGTTTGCATCTCTGAATCTTACCATTTAACTTTTTTTTTTGTAAAAGCCTTGGCTTTATGTTTGCCTTCTTACCAGGGATGGGTATTTACAGCAAAAATATTATTTGATATTTAAAATCAAATCAAATCTCTTTATTGTCACTCAACCATATACACAAGTGTAACAGTAGGTGAAAAACTTGGGTGCAGTTCCGACCAACATGGCAGTATGACAGATAGGACAGTATTAACCGTATTCAGTTCACAGTATAATGACAGTATTCGCTGGGAATTGTTCGACAATTCTTCGTAAATCGCACCCCTCCACTGCATGCACGCATGTATAGGCTAAACACAAATAAACAGAGAAAGAGAGGGAGAGAGACACATAAACAGAGAGAGAGAGCGAGAGAGAGACCATTCACGCTTTCCATCTGTATGATGACAACCTGTTTAATTAATTCGGGAATAATCCATTTTAGCTCAAGCCATATAGTAATTTAAGGATACGTGCTGAAACATATGAATATAATAAACATAACCAAATGACGGAACATATTACAAACAGCCTGAATGATGGAACTTACAGTATCAGCTATTAGGAAGCATATCTTTAGCGATCATCTTAGTGACAATGAGGGTGGTTGTTTGCTCTGCCCATCTAGCATTCAACTTGGTTGATCTGATCATGAAACTAGCAGATTGCCGCTGACCTGTGGATGCTTCGCCCTCAAATGAACGTGCATCCTAGTGGTTGACCTATGATAACCAATCTTCGCATGGCAGAGTTTGCACTGCACTTCATTTTCATTAATTTTATAAAGGACCCCACACAAAACTCATATTTAACATCGTCCCAAGTTACCGTTTATGCCATGCAAGTCTACAGTGTGCATAGCCTACGTAATGTTAGCGAGTGTGAGACTTCTTCAGTTGTCTATTGACAGCTTTTAGGTGTGTTTTTAGCAGCACCAGCCTCTGGTTACCTGAACGTCACCACCGCATCAACAGGGAAAAAAACGGGCAATTGGTTTTGTTGTTTTTTTATTTTTAATAAAATACACTATTCGATGTTCTGTAATTAAATATACGAATCAAATATACAAAAATCGTGACATCCCTGCTTCTAACGTCTCACTACAAAGTCATTAAAACTGAATCACCGCACTAAAATGATCTTTATTTGTATACGTTTTCTGAGAGGTTCACCTTCCTAAGTCTTTCCTAATACAAAGGATGCATGTCCATCAGAAGCAAAGCGTTTGAGCGTCTGACGTTTTGGTTTTAAAACATGCAGGATTGAGAAAATAAAGTGCGGGACTGATGTTAAAAGAGTTATTAAGAGAGATAAAGTGCAGGACCTGATTGATGGGAGTTATAAGAGCTCAAAAAGAAAAAAATAATTAAGAACTTTCATGAAAAAGAAAGTTAGAAAAGCAGATACAAGCAATACAAAAGCAATCCGTGCGGCTCCTGACGACATATTCATGTTTTATGAAGCAAATTGATCAGTCTCTAAAATACAGGGTATCTGCAGGTTTCTGAGAGTTAGATTTAAGACTGTCTAAGACCTGTTTAATACCGTGCAGAATGAAATTTAAGACCAATTTCATAGCAACAAATTTGCACTTCCCTATGGCTAAAGCTCAAACTTTTCTCCATGTGGTATTGTCCAGTCCTCTCCCCTAACGAACCCCCGCGAATGTGTTATTTGTTAGTTGGTTCCACCTATTTTGTTCTGCGTGACAAATAGACGTACATGATTTTAAAACAAAAATAAAATCTTCTTCACGGTGTCGGTTTGACTGCATTTCTAAGACCTTGGAAACGCGGATTTAAGACATTTTAATGCTAATTAAGGCCTTATTTTAACATTATGGAATTTAAAACTTTTTAAGACATTTTAAGACTCACTGTCTCTCATAACATAGCCGTTTCAATCACAGTGGTGAACTGAATAATAAATATCCATGCCATTTTCTCTTCATGCGAAACGACAGTTTGCGTTCATCCCTTTCAACAATGCTTTTCAGGGGCGCAAATATGACGTTTAGAAGGCGTGATTGTAGTTGGCCCAAGGACCAAAAAAAGACGATGCGGAGTCTGGTTGGCCCAAGGACCAAAAAAGACGACACTGTTAGCTGTTATCTTTATTCTGGTTGGCCAAACGAATCCAGGTGCCGGACCACAGATGTTTCAGACCCTTGAGAGTAGACACCTAAACCCCCCCACGGAAAAAAAAACTCTTAGGATGTACACGAATCACATAAATGACCTATTTTTGATTCAAAATGGCGAATTTCACCAAAAAGCGACTAGTTTGCAGGTATGAATATGAAAGTGCATCCTCGCGTATATCTTAACGTAAGGGAACCTTAACGGCTAGCTGTAAAGTGAAAGTAATGTTGTGTTGAGTCAAAGCGCAAATGACGCAATCCAACGTGCCATAAGTGATCCACAAAAAACTTAAACGTGCGCCACTTCAGCAATTTTGACGTGCTGCTCACTCATAATTGAGTAACGCATTCGAGAAGAAGAGAGAAAGTCAGTCAATGCTTCCTACATGATCGCCACCATATATAGAGATCCAGTTGTCAGCTGTTTACTCTGATTGCACGTTTATATTGTCACAGTTACCAGCTGCAGTGCCCCTCATGCTCTACCAGAGGGCACTCTTATCAACACCCTGACTATCTTTCACACTACATTTCCCATTAGTCATTGCCTGGACTCATTGCTTAATCACTTTAACCTGTTTCTTGTTATCTGTTTAGTTCTGTCTATTTATACCTAGTTTTCAGTCATTCATTGCTTGGTATTGTGTTTATGTTACAGTTGCTTTTGTTCATCCTGTTCTCTGTTTTGCCCTGGATTTTATATTGTTTGGACTGTCTCTCTGTGTATGACCTGTGCCTACTGGATTTGCCTGTGGATTACCCCTTTAATAAACTGCGTTTGGATCCTCACCTCTGAGCCTGTGCAATCTGTGACATATATCATATTTATTTGTTATACATATTGACATTTTTTTAAAATAGGCCTAATGCATGCATACTGTATAAGATAGCCTAGAAGATAAATAATAACTGTTTAATAATGTTTAATGATCTGTTAAATAATCTGTTGATATCTTCAGGGTATTTTCACAACTTCTTTATAAAATTCTCTAAACTGTTCATATTATAATAATAAAACTAAACTGTTCATATTATAATAATAAAACTATTATTAAAGCTGCAAGCAGCAATGATCGGGCCCTCGCGCAAAAGTGCAACCGCAACCCTGTGCCATCACCACCCGTCGGCCTCAGGAACAGTGAACGGTGGGCAACGTGCATATAAGGAGTTACATTATAGATTTTTCCGTGCCATATTTCCTATTGCCAGCTGGTGGCGCTATTACTATAAGTGAACACTGACGTGGATGTGTGTTCAGGCCAGGACTCTAATAAAACATATGAAGTGTGAGGCCGGTTAGACATTGCGTGCCTGAGTTACTATAGCTTCCTGTTTCATGGCGAAACATCAAACTTTGTCACGCCTCCATGGACACGCCCCTCATGAAAAGTCTGGAACTTGCAATGTATCGTCACAAAGGTCTAGGAAGTTATATTATAGAAAGACTTTAATTTATTTACATGTACCAGATTTCCTGTTATTTATTTAAATGTGTCACATTCCCTTTTGCCAGCTGGTGGCGCTATTGCTATAAGTGAACACTGACATGGATATGTGTAATCATAGGCAATAAAATTAATGCAGGCGAATTATAGTAGGATTTATTTATTTAAATGTGTCACATTCCCTTTTGCCAGCTGGTGGCGCTATTGCTATGAGTGAACACTGACATGGATATGTGTACAGGACAGGACTCTTATCAAACGTGAAGTTTGGGTCTGGTCAGACATTGTGTACCTGAGTTACTATAGCTTCCTATTTCATGGCGAAACATCAAACTGTGTCAGGCCGCCACGGACACGCCCGTCAACGAAAAGTCAGCAACTTGCAATGTATCGTCACAAAGGTCTGAAGATCATACTGGCCAAATATGATTCTGACCTGTTTAAATTTGTATGAGGAGTTAATCACAGTTTAGAACATGCCACTTCCTGTTTCCTGCATGTGACGCTATAACAGTATCTGAATATTACCATGTAGATGTCTTCAGGCCAGGACTTTTATCAAATGTGTGAAGTGTGAGACTGGTCAGACATTGTGTGCCTGAGTTACTATAGCTTCCTGTTTCATGGCGAAACATCAACTCTTTGACACGCCCCTCAACGAAAAGTCAGGAACTTGCAATGTATCGTCACAAAGAACTAGGAAGTTATATTATAGAAAGACTTTAATTTATTTACATGTACCAGATTTCCTGTTATTTATTAAAATGTGTCACATTCCCTTTTGCCAGCTGGTGGCGCTATTGCCATAAGTGAACACTGACATGGATATGTGTAATCATAGGCAATAAAATTAATGCAGGCGAATTATAGTAGGATTTATTATTTATTTAAATGAGTCACATTCCCTTTTGCCAGCTGATGGCGCTATTGCTATGAGTGAACAGTGACATGGATATGTGTTCAGGCCAGGACTCTTCTCAAACATGTGAAGTTTGGGTCTGGTCAGACATTGTGTACCTGAGTTACTATAGCTTCCTGTTTCATAGCGAAACATCATACTTTGTCACGCCACCACGGACACGCCCCTCAGAGAAAAGTTAGGATCTTTCAATGTATAATCACAAAGGTCTGAAGATCATACTGGCCAAATATGATGCTGACCTGTTAGAATCTCTATAAGGAGTCAATCACAGTTTGAAACATGTCACTTCCTGTTTCCTGCAGGTGGCACTATAACTGTATCTGAAAATTACCATGTAGATGTCTTCAGGCCAGGTCTCTTATCAAACATGTGAAATTTGGGGCTGGTCAGACATTGTGTACCTGAGTTACTATAGCTTCCTGTTTCATGGCGAAACATCAAACTGTGTCAGGCCGGCACGGACAGGCCCCTCAATGAAAAGTCAGGAACTTGCAATGTATCTTCACAAAGGTCTGAAGATAATACGCCAAACTTTGGATGGCCGCCAGGGTCACGTTCCCCCATGAAAAGTCAGGATCTCCGCAATTTAGCTTCGCAAAGGCCTTAAGATTAGAATGACATGAAGATGATGTTGATCGGATTAAAACTCTAGGAGGAGTTCGTTAAAGTACGACGACTGGAAATTGAAACAAATTACAAAATTGCACAGGAAATCAAAAATAACGGACTTCCTGTTGGGTTTAGAGATATGCTCCAAGAGACTTTTCTTAATGATTCGGGGAATTCTATCAACCTACCAAATTTGGTGCATGTACGTATTGCGTAGTGGCCTGGGCAGTTCTAGGGGGCGCTAGCGAGCCATTTTGCCACGCCCAATTTTAAAACCCATATCAGACGTAAATTTTTGCAAGGTTTGATGCGTGTGCAAATTATTGTGAGTTTTTGAGCATGTTTAGGCCTTCAAATTAGCGATCAAAGAATTAGCGATAGAAGAAGAAGAAGAAGAAGAAGAAGAAGAAGAAGAAGAAGAAGAAGAAGAAGAAGAAGAAGAAGAAGAAGAAGAAGAAGAAGAAGAAGAAGAAGAAGAAGAAGAAGAAGAAGAAGAAGAAGAAGAAGAAGAAGAAGAAGAAGAAGAAGAAGAAGAAGAAGAAGAAGAAGAAGAAGAAGAAGAAGAAGAAGAAGAAACAAAAGGGCTCTGCACTACGGTGCAAGCCGGTGGCTTGCTCCTCCGTGCTTGGGCCCTAATGAGCATTTACATTAGCTGATCCGAAAATGATCAAATCCGTGACACAAAATCCACAATATGATCCGAGTTTGATGATGAGTTTTTTGATCCGTTGCACAACTAGTTTGTTTATGTTGTTGCTTTGAAACCATCTATATCCCAGTGGGCCGGCCCACATTAAGCAACGCCCCAATGGGAAAACTCCTATGCACTGTAAAAACTATGCCAATAAAAACCATTTATATTATAGCTGCGGAAATAATTAAGAGATAATTTCAGAGACCGTTTTTCGGATTTTAAAATGTACTATTTATAGATATGTGTTCAGCTAAAATTATTATTTTTGTTTCATTCTGTGAATTACTAACAACATTTCTCCCAAATTTCGAATAAAAATATCGTTTCTTTTTGCATTTATTTGCAGAAAATGAACCCTGAAGAAACGGGTCAAAATAACAGAAAATAAATTCTGTATACTATTTTTCAGACCTCAAAAACTACAAAGAAAACAAGTTCATATTCACTTTTAAGCAATACAACAGTAGTACCTGTACATGTTTTTGGGAAAAGTTAAAAAAAATGTGATGACCTTGGTTTTTATCACAGTTTTCACGCGTGTTGTCATACTGTCAGTATTTCACATTGCTTTTGGATGACTTTGTCACTCCTGAGATTTGATTTTGTTGAAATTCAACAGACACAGGAATGGAATGGACACAATACATCAGAAATGCTGATTAAATGAAAATTTGCAATGGTCTTTTAATTTTTTTTCACGGCTGTATATTGAAATATCTGTCAGGCCCACATTAAAAAATGGTCCGGCCCATCTGGCATTTGCCAGAATTGCCAGATGGCCAATCAGCCTATGTTGAAGGGAGTAGCTGATATAAGGGTCAGAGGTGAGAGGGCATGGTGTGCTTGTAATGTGTCTTACTGGTGACAGGTGTAGCGTTGTTGGGGGTGTCTGCCCTCAGGTACTGGGTGGTCTGGGTGGAAGGCTGAGAAAGGCCCTGGGAGCTTCCACTGTCACTAACGCTGAAAGAGGCATACAGATGGAAATGGTTAATTAGACTGAAGTGAACATTTTGCTAAGCTCCATCACCCTTGGTTGACGATGTTTGCTCAGGCATTCTTTGTAAAATGTCCTCATTTGGAGATTATTGTCAAAAGTTTGATTTCCAGTTCCAGTTCTCTCTTAAATATAACCTTAAGAAAAGCATAAATAACTAGACTTCTTCTCATTATGTCTACATAATGTGTAAATAACTAGATTTCTTCTCATTATGTCTACATAATGTGTATGTGTATAACGTGTATAGTTTTACCTGGCCCTGACCTGTAGCGCATTAAAAACTGTATAATTGTTATGTAAAGCTAATACTCAAGGGTTAAATTCTGAGGCACCAGGAGAAATGCATAGAAATTCCACAGGTTTAACAACCCACCTGAGACTTATAATTATATAAATAATTCATTACATTGATATAGCGCTTTTGTGATTACTCAAAGCGCTTTACATGATAGGGGGGAACCTCCTCAACCACCACCAATGTGTAGCATCCACCTGGATGATGCGATGGGAGCCATATTACTCCAAAACACCCACCTCACACCAGCTTATTGGTGGAGAGGAGACAGAGTTACAAAGTCAATTAGTACATACAGTGGCTTGCAAAAGTATTCAACCCCCTTCATTTTATTCACATTTTGTTATGCTGCTGCCTTATCTTAAAATACTTAAAAAAAAAATTTTTTTACATTAATCTACACTCCATGCACAATAATGACAAAACTGATTTTTGACAGCTTTGCAAATTTATTAAAAATAAAAAAATAAAATAAGTACATTGCATAAGTATTCACACACCCTTTTCTGGGACACTTGAAATTTTGCTCAGAAGCATTAGTTTTGCTTGTTAATGTTTATACACTTCGAGTGGAGTTAACCTGTGCCAAATTCAATTGAATAAGTATGATTTGGAGCGGCACATACCTCTCTATAAAGGGTGCAACAGCTGAAAATGCATATCAAAGTAAAAACCAAGACATGAGGTCAAAAGAACTGCCAGTAGAGCTTTGAGACAGGATTGTATCAAGGCACAGATCTGGGGAAGACTTCTGAAAAAAATCTGCTGTATTGAAGGTTCACAGAAGCATGTAGCCTCCATTAATCCTCAATGAAAGAGGTTTGGAACCACCAGATCTCTTACTTGAGCTGACCTCCTGTCCATACTGAGCCATCGGTGAGGAAGGGTCTTGGTTAGAGCGGTGACCAAGAAGCTGATGATTACTCTGGTTGAGCTCCATGATCATATATGGAGATGGGAGAAACTTACAGAAGGACAAACATCACTGCAACACTCCAACAATCTGGGCTTTACGGCTTAGTGGCCAGACTCAAGCCTTTGCTCAGTGAAGACACATGGAAACTTGAAATATGCAAAAACGTACTTCAACGAATCTTTCAAACTGTCAGAAACAAGATATTCTGGTCTGATAAATCTCAGATTCATGCATCATGTCTGGAGAAAAACAAGCACTGCTCAACACCTGTACAATACCGTCTTAACAGTAAAGTGTAGTGGAAACAGCATCATGATGTGGGGGTGTTTTTCAGCTTCAAGGACTGTACACAAAATACGGAGATAATGATCATGAAAACCTAGCCCAGAACATTCAGAACCTCGGACAGGGCAAGCCACAAGCACACAAGTAAAGCACACAACTAAAACAATGCAAGAGTGGCTTATGGACAACTCTGTCTATGTCCTTGAGTGGCCCAGCTAGTGCTTGAACCCAACTGAACATCTCTGTAGAAACCTGAAAATGTTTGTCTACTGATGATCTCCATCCAACCTGACAAGTTTGAGAGGATCTGAGGAGAAGAATGACAGAAAATTGCCAAATGCAGATGTGTAAAGCTTTTCACATCATACCCAAAAAGATTTGAGCCTGTAAAGGCGCTATAACCATTTTCTGAGTTAAGGGTGTGCATACTTATGCAATGTACTTATTTTTGTTTTTTATTTTTAATAAATTTGCAAAGCTGTCAAAAATCAGTTTTTTGTTTTGTCATTATTGTGCATGGAGTGTAGATTAATGTAAAAAAATAATAATTTAAAGTAGTTTAAGATAAGGCAGCAGCATAACAAAATGAGAATAAAATGAAGGGGGTTGAATACTTTGCAAGCCACTGTATTGTACACATTATTGTACACATTCGTGATAAAATGTAAAAGACCAACATTTAAAAATTATGATAATGATTATGTCTCTTTTGGTCTACTTCCTGGTTTGGGGAGCAAAAAACATGACACCAGTGATACAAGGAGTCTGAGTTTCTTTTTTTAGGCTTTTTTGTTACCATCATTTTTCTAAATATCTTATTTTGTGTTCTGCAGAAGAAAGTCATACAGGTTCGACATGACACGAGGAAAGGAAAATGATTACAGAATTTTTATTTTTGGGTGAACCTTTATGCATATTTATCAATAAGTGCACTCTTCTTGAAGTATGTGTACTTTTTTTTTTTACTTAATACTTCAGAAATGTTTCATAGTGATAAATAAAAACACATTTTATCTTGAATCATTTTAATACCACTTATGTGCCTTCAAAACGATTTCTTTTTTTTTTAGGTTTTCTGTTAGGTAATTGAAGTGTTCTAATAAAACAGCACGATACTTTATAGCAAAAGTGACCCCTCCTGACAAACTGAGTCACAGTTATTTTCCTATTCTCTATTAAAAAACTTCAAATAATATATGATTTGTTGGAATTTGTTAACAAAAAAATTACAGAGCTATCATTGGAGTCAGTTTTACGAAAAATCTAGTTTAAGTCCCTGGGGTACCCCAGACCCCACTTTAAACCCCTGGGGCCGTATTCACAAAACATCCTAAGGCTAAAAGTAGCTCCTAACTTGACCATTTAGGAAAAACTCTTAAAGGGCTGATGCAACGGTGTTTCATGCATTCTGACTTCTTTCCAATGTTAAACTTCTCATGCTTGACATGGTCAACTTGTCAATATTGGACGTATGACGTATTATTTCTGTGCTCGATACATATCCCCCAAGGTTCGTATATGTTGCGGAAAGTTTTTTTCAAACATGAAATTCCCTTACGTAACAACTTTTCTTAGTCCCTTATTGGACAATTCTCCCAGAAAAGCATGGCCACACGTCAACCAGGGAGAGTGGGAGAGCACGCCCATTAATGTGCTCCTTCGTTCGCGAAGTTCAGCTGTGTTTGTTTGTTCACTGCATTTCGGTAAGGAATGTTATACAAACGGTGGATATAATGCTGGATTTGGAGATCGTTTGAAACTAATAGATGGAGCAGTCCCAGCAATTAAAGATGCCGGACATGAACCGCACGCGTTACCTGAACCTGAGTCAAATGTCTGTTTTGTTGGCAACACGTTGGCATACGTGCTTAAGGTATACAGCACAAACTTATAGAGAATCAATAGTTATACAGGAATAATGCGATGATGTATTGTGTGCTCGTGCTTTAGTTCTGCCCCCACTACACACGTTCAGGACGCCATCTGTTTTCAGAAATAACCATACAGCTGTATCTTTCTTTAATAAATGTGATCAAACTAATGACTCTTCGAAGATACGTAGTGAGCAATACTACTCTACAGATACTCAAGATTAATGAGATATGCAGAAACTGCGTTTGTTACATCTGCTTTAAAGATAATGGCATGTCAGTCCTACTTTTGGGACTCCTAAAACTCCTTAAGTATTTTACAAAGCGTTTAGTGCTAAAACTAGCTCCTAAATCTGTGAAACGTTATGAGTAATGAAGAGGACTCCTAAGTCATAAGACCAACCAACAACAATCCTAAAATGGCTTTAACACTGGCAGTCTGCCATGAAACCTAAACATTTTAGAGAGATTTCATAACAATAAGTTTAACCATCTGCTAACTGTTTATGAGATGCAGGCAGGCAAGATGCTGACAATTAGCTGAACATATAATTATATATACTTTATATGAACATATAGTTTATTTGCAAAAACAGAACACCCCTCTTTTAATATTTAAAAAATCATGTTTTTATTGTGTTTGTATTGTGATGAGTTATTGTTGAGTTATTGTAAAAGATCGCGTATCACAGGCAGTTTCTGCCAATCTCATATTAATCAGTTTCTGCCAATCTCATAGTAATTTTGAGTGCCTATACAGTAGTATTGCATACGTCGTATCTTCGAAGAGAATTTAGTTTGACCAAATTTATAAAAGAGAGATACAACTGTACAATTATTTCCGGAAAAACACGAGCTGCTAGAGATGGGACTAGTGGGGAGGGTGGGATGGAACTACAGCACGAGAAAGCAACACATCATCACATTAATTCCTTCGTGTTTTGTACATTATGCACGTACATGCCGATTGCCAACAACACACAGACTTATGACTTAGTTTGACTTACAGTGTTAAGTTCATGTCCGGCATCTTTTAGCACTGGGACCGCGCCACCTATCAGTTTCAAACGATCTCCAAATCCAGAGTTATATCCACCATTTATATAACATCCATCACTGAAATGCTGCGAACAAACAGACACACCTAAACTTCACTATAGCAAGAGGAACGAGCTGCAGCACAGCGCAGCCCATCTTGTACACTATCTATTTTTATACAACTTTTTCTGTAAATTATATTTCATTCATTCTGCTGTATATAGCACATACCTTGTACTACAATAGTCTATTCTTATTTTTTACTTGTACATATTTACATACATACATAGCTTTACACTCTCTATATCTTTATCTTATGTTTATTGTATTGTATTTCTTAATTTTTTTATACCCATAGGCCCTCATTTAAATCATTGTTTACTGTATTATATTGTGTTATGGTCTCTGTGTACTGTTGTTGCTGTTTCTGTGTTCTGGATGCTCCTGTCACCAAAACAAATTCCTTGTATGTGCAAACATACTTGGCAATAAAGCTCTTTCTGATTCTGATCTTGACGCTGCGAAGATAACATGGATGGTAAGCGGGTCACGCTCGTGGGCAGGCTCTTTCTTTCTTTCGCCTTGCCTTGCTTTGCTTTGCTTTGCTTTGCTTTTCCGGGAGAATGGACAATAAAAGGAATAGAATTATAAAAAACTTCCCGAAACAAGTTGGAGTGCTGGGGGAGTGTATCAAGTGCATAAATACTATGTCATACGTCAAACTCGTTTTTTAACAAGTTGACCATGTTAGGCATGAGAAGCCAGCACGTTTAACAGTTTAAAGAAGTCAGAATGCATGACAGCATGATACCCGATCTTTAAATACACTTTAAATACAGTGCACTTTAAACTTTGTGTTGAAAGAGTGTTGAAAGAGTTTATGTATCAGCAATAAAATCAATAATCATTATAACTTTTTTATCTACATCAAACTAGATAGAACGTTAATGCCCTGGCAGTTACGAACTGGTGAGAAATTCGAGGATAAATGATCGAAAGCGCTCTCTTAAGAAACGAAGATCAAGAGGAGGAGTCCGCCACAGGATTAAAAGAAGTTTTAAACCCCCTTTACCGGTAATCACTTTATCAAATGTACGTTCCTAGAGTAATAAAATGGATGAATAGCCAGTCAAAATCAACTATGACAGAGACTTTAGGCAAAGTCATCTGTTATGTTTTACAGAGACTTGGTTAAGAGAAGCCATACAGGACATTGCTTTAAATGGCTATACAATGATAAGAGCCAACAGAGATAATGTTGCATCTCGCAAGTCTGTAGGAGGAGGTTTGTGCTTTTTTTGTGCACAACAAATGACCAACACATTTTCTTATTACTCAACAAGTATGTACTACAGACTTTGAACTCCTGTCAGTGTCTTTTAGACTAGAGCCCTGCATTTCAGCCCGGGCCCGACAGGCCCCGACTTTACGCCCCTCGGGCTGGGCTTTGGGCCAATTTTTACGTCATAGCTCGCAAGCGGGCCAGGCTTCGGGCTTGTTTTAGGCCTGTCCTCCTTTTTATATATTAGACGTTCATTAATATTTCTAATATACAGTATATTAGAAATTCAGTAAATAAAGAAGCGATAAGAAGTTGATGATGGTCAATTTAAAACGTCGAACACGTTTACATATCACGCTGACACACATTACACATTCTGCTTGCGCGCGTTCACACAGGTTTTCCTCGTCCACTATTCACCTCACGTGCAATGGAGAACATAAAGAGAAAAATCGCAAATGGCAAACTTAAAACACAGAAAAACGAAGAGGAAAGGCAAACTTCTGGGCTGTTTTTCTACACGATGTTCTTGAAGAGATTGTTCTTGTGGCTGTACCCGTGTTAGGAGGCTGTCTCGTTTTCTGTTTGGGATTAGACTTTTTTTCATTGGTAATTGTTGCCTAAGTGTAAGGTAAGACAATCTGCATGTTGTTGTTATTATTATTATTTTAAATTGTTTCGATTTTACACGTTTTCGTTTGTTTTCAGCACGTTGTTCGCAGTTGCAAGCAGCAGAGCACCTCAGTTTATAAAAAAAGTGCCCTTATACGATAATAAACGTTTAAACTAACATTGTGATATGCTTAAATTGTTGAGTTTTTTTCTTTGTTTAAAAAAAATTTGGATTTTATTGCAGGCAAGCCAAGTGTTGATTTGATAGACTAAATTAATAAAACGTAGTCAACTCACCATCGGCCGCTAGCCACTCCGATCGTCTATTTAAAAAACAAAAAGTTTAATTTACCAAACAAAAAATGCTCCAAATTTTTTTCTAAATTAACTTAATAAAGAAAAAATATATATATAACTTCTTTGCCATTAAAAAAACAAAACATAACTATTTTAATGGCTGAAACAGTAGTATTGGCTGTGTAATGGGATTAAAAATAAATGAAAAAAATCGGGCTCTAGGCGGGCTCGGGCCGAGAATTCTGATAAGCCTGTCGGGCAGGGCCGGGCTCGGGACTGAGTGTCTCGGGCCAGGGCTGGGCTAGGGCCTGGATTTAAGGCCCGCGCAGGGCTCTGTTCTAGACCTTTTATTTACCTCTGGAATTTGGGCAGATTACTGTCATTTAAACAAATGTCATGGGTCCGAATAATGAGGAAGCAGCCAATAAAATAACAGATATCTATAACGACGCCTTGACCCACTCATCTGATCAACCAATTTTAATTCCTTGGCGATATGAATTTATGTGATTTATCAAGGTACTTTATCAAGCCTACTCTCCATCAGTATGTGGATCGCCCCACTCGATCAACACGCATACTGGATAAATGTTTTGGCAACATAACAGATGGATATAAGGCAGCGTATTATACATATACAATATTGAGCCAAGTTTAAACAAGAGAAACAAGTGATTAAAGAGATACAACTGTGGACAGATCAGAGCAAAGAAGAACTTAGAGACTGCTTTGAGGACACAGAGTAGCAACTGTTCTTTGATGCATGTGAAGATGTACATGAGATCACCGACACAATTACATCTTATACAAGTTTTTGTGAAAGCAATTGTGTTAAGACTAAAACGATTCAAATCTATTTGAATAATGGTTTACTAAAGATATTCGAATTATGGTTTACTAAAGATCTTAAAATGTGTTTAAGTAAGAAAAAAACTGCCTTTTCAAATGGTGATCAGGAATTGCTTAAGAAAAAAGGAATGAATTTAGGGGTCGAATTAAGAAAGCTAAACTATCATATAAGGAGAAGATTGAAAGTAGATTGTACACAGGCAATACGAAGTAGGCATGGAAAGGGCTTAATAGTATTATGGGAAGAGAGAAGAGGAAACGAGTGTGTTCCTCACAAGGCCCATTTTTTGTAGAAGAATTAAATGCTTTCTTTATTAGGTTTGATAGGGGAGAATGTGCTACTGAATGTGAGAGAATAAGTCTTAACATTCCAGCGTACGAGCCTATTAAGCTTAAGGAGTGTGAAGTAGTAGCCAGTCTTGCTAATACCAAACCAAATAAAGCACCTTGCCTAGACGGACTAGAGGGTCGTGTGTTAAAAGATTGTGCTTTTCAATTAACTGGTGTCCTCACCCGTTTGTTCCAGCTCCTGTTAAATTGTAGGGTGGTTCCAAATTCATGGAAAGAAATAAAGATTGTTCCAATACCAAAAATATCAAATGCCAATCAGTTAAAAGATTTTAGACCGATAGCTCTAACATCCATGTTGAGTAAATGTATGGAACGAGCACCAAGGCATATTTGGAACAGTTTGGTCAATGATTTGGACCCCCTTCAGTTTGCCTGTAGGGGAAAGAGGGGCACCGATGATGCTATAATAACTATGTGATTTTGTAGCTAAACACATTTAGCAGACTACAAATTATGCTAGGGTTTTATTTATAGATTTTAGTTCAGCTTTTAGTTCGATTCGGATTCTTATTCTTTTGCAAAGATTAATTAACTTATTTGGTGGATTAAAGACTTTCTTTTAAATCGTCCTCAAAGAGTAGTAGTTAATGATATGGTGTCAAAGACAATCATTGTAAACACAGGAGCTCCACAAGGAACGATTTTATCACCCTTACTTTTCTCACCGTAGTGAAATGAGTTTAAGATCCAGGACTCTTACTTTAAATAGAGACGGTTGGAAGTTTTTAATATTTAGGAACAATTTTTGATTGTAAATTGACATTTGCTGGAAATGTTGAGTGTTTTTATTTTAAAAAGCAATACAGAGATTACATCTTATTAGGAGATTACAACATTTTGGTGTGAGTCAACATATTTTAGAGATGGTTTATAAGAATCTTGTTGAGAGTGTTATAAGTTTCAATATGATTATGTGGTATGGACTACTGTCAGCTAAAGAAAAGCAAAAACTATGCCGAGTAGTTAAAATCGCTAGTGCAATTGTAGGACAACCACAAAGACAACTGAATGAAATCTATCAGACAAGAGTCAAACTAAAAGCAGGTTATCATTGAAGATTGTTCTCATCCTCTGAATATTCAATTTCAGCTTTTACCATCGAAAAGACGTTTTAGACAACCTCAAGCAATGAAAAATGTGCATCAAATGTTATTTGTGCCAACTGCTGTCAGAATTGTTAATACTAGAATCTGAGTAATGAGTAGGGGGGATTGTGTTACTTGTTGTAATTTATGTGATTTGTATGATAACATTGAATGTATTTGTGTGGTGAAGCCAAAGACAATTTTCCACTTGTGGACAATAAAGTGACTTAACTAACTAAACGCAGGTGTCCCGTATACAGGACGGTGACAGTTAAGGGGACCTAATAAGGATCCAACATTAACATCAAGCTATCGTCCTATTTCTTTGATAAATGTACAGTAGACATTAAAATCATTGCAAAAGCCCTAGCCCACAAATTATATCATACCATCTATGGTTTCATCAAAGGTAGACAAGCACCCACCAACACACGTAGACCTTTTAACTTAATGTATTACTCCACTGCAAAAAGAAAAAAAACAGTTACACTGGATACAGAAAAAGCCTTTGATAGGGTCAATTGGAAATTCCTGTTTTCCACATTAGAGGTTTGGCTTTGGGGAGTCATTCATAAACTGGATCAAAATTCTGTATACATCACCTTCTGCTACTGTCATTACCAATGGACTAACGTCACATAGTTTCACACTGCACCGAGGGACTAGACAAGGATGTCCACTCTCCCACTCACTTTTCACTATTTTCATTGAACAGTTAGCAGCAGCCATCCATCAAAATAGCTACATTAGAGATATTCAAATGTAAAACATACATCACATAATTAGTCTTATATTTACTACTATATTTGCAAGATCCCCAATCATCATCACTACAAGAAACAATTCAACTCATTGGGCCTCATTCTTGAAACACACGGAGAACGATTTTTTGTGCAAATCGTTTGTAAAGTCGTTCTGACGTAAATTTTCAGAATCATGAAAATGTTTGTAATTTCAAAATGTTAGTTCATACGAAATAAATGTACACCTGCTCCCTATCACGAGTAAATGGTGCGTAAAACATTCAAATGTTCTGTATTCTTTTAGACAAACTGATGACACTGTGTTTTGATGCACTATGTATCAATGATATTTCATGAGTTTCTTTACCCTTTCTTGTTTCGTTTTTTACTCTTTAACTTTTGGTAAAACGCAGAGCTCGTCACTGTCCTATTTTACACAGCTGTCCAATCACAGTGGAGAAGAGGTGGGACAAACACTACATTGACCAACCATCATACTTGTACAACACAACAATGGATGAGTTAATATTATCGGTTACTGCATTTTTATATTCAGTAACATTCCTCAAAACAAGATACTAGTAACATTTAACTGCCGTGAATATTCCAAATCACAGCAACCAACACGTCTATGGAAAAACACGCAGTGCCTCCAAAGCGTTCTCAAGCGCCACCAGCTTATCATTTTCAGAAAAGCACCAGGTATTGAAAAAATGCTTTGATGGACACAGTTTAATTTATTAATTTATTGTTAGGCATATAGTCTATTAGTCTCTAATGCATTTATGAAATATAATGTAGCCAAACCTGAGAATGGAGTCCAGAGGATTCTACTGCATTTATAGATACTTAATTTGCGTAGCAGTAATTCATAGGCGGGAATTATGCTAATTGTGAATGAGCGTGCAACACTACCTTTCCCCCCATGCACCAATCACATCACATATTTAGGCATAAAAGTATCCACCAGGCTGTCTGCGCTGTTCTGTCTTAATTTCACTCCATTATTCAAAACAATAAGTGAAGATCTGCAACGCTGGATGAATTTACCATTATGGCAGAATATCAGTGGTTAAAATGACAATACTTCATAAATTAAAGGGGTCATATGGCTCGCAAACACGTGTTTTTATGTGTCTTTGGTGTGTTATAAGATGCCCATGCATGTATTAGACACATAAAATTGCAAAAATTAAAGTGTCGGAACAAAAGATGCATTCTATCTAAAAGCGAATGCTCACCCAGACCTGCATGAAACGCCTCATGTAACCACACACCCTCACAAATCTACGTCAGTTCGTGGTTTGAGTTGACTAAGACCGCCCAAATGTATACGCAAGTAAGGTGGGCGTACCTGTCAGTACAATTGCTTTGGAACCTGATGTTCCAAAAATGGTAAGAGGCATTACATTTCCGTCACATGATTGCAGTATTCAACAAATCACTACTCACTGGTTAACTGGCCAATCATAGCACACCTCGCTTTTCAGAGTGATGAACTTTGTAAAAATTTGCACGTTTCAGAGAGGCGGGGCAAAGAGGAGATACAAACATGCACGGTATGTTGAAATACCGCGTTTTTGAACCTTAAATCGTGTATACACATTGCATTACATCTAAAACAAACGATAATATTTGTTTTAGCCGTGTCACATCACCCCTTTAAACTACCCATTTTCAATGATTCCAATGCAACCCACATCTAATTGGTTTAAATCGCTAGACTCAATCATTACAAAATTTTACAGGAAAAATAAGACCCCAAGAATTAAACTGACTACATTACAGAACTCAAAACATGAAGGAGGTCTAGAGGCACAAAATTTCTACAACTATTTCCTGGCCAATCAGCTCCAAAACATATACAAATGGATTCATCCTAACCCATCAGAAAACACATGGCTAGATATTGAACAAACTGTAATGATATTAAAATTTCTAATTTACCATTTAACAGTCAGACAATCAAAAAACGAAAAAGAAAAGAAAATGTTTCAAAACAACAGTAGCAGCACACTCTAAAAAAAATCTATAAAAATAGGGCACAATATACTGTATTAATATGAAGGAATTGTCCGTATTCATTTACAGTTGTTTTACCTGTATTTTACATTTTAGTATTAACGGAAATGTCTGGTAATTTTCTGCCAGTTCAAATCACAAACACTCCTCTTCCACCATCTAAATACACCGCATCAGGAATAACCCAGATTTTACAGTTTACTTTATCTTTACAGAGATACACCCCTCTTAGACATCTCTTCTTTCCTAGGGGGTATACCTCATACTTACAAATCAGGTAAAGGACCCATTGTATGAAAGTCAATTTTTTGCTGTGTTTGAGTGCTATAATCGGGTCCCCGGTGCATCTAGCAACCCAGAAAATGTGAAAAACAAGATCCCAGTAACTTTGTTTTGGTGTGCCTTTCTCTGCAAGCATGTGAGAAATCGAGCCGTTCAGATTTCGCTCCTGATGTGACGTAGACACAGGCTCTTACTATAATATTACCACCCCTTAATCTACACAATACCACCCACGGCGCTGCCACCATTGTTGTTTTCACAAGCAACAGCGGTGTACGTGACGCCATGGCTAAAGTTCGTGGACAACATGCAATGTAGTCGCTGCACAGAGTCCTAACCTTGGAAGAGACAGGAGTGGATTTATTTTATTTTTACCATAAACCATAAGTAAAAACCTGCTTGTTTGCGCGAATCACTTCAAGCCGGACTACTTTATCATCCTGGGACAGTACAAGCAGGATTAGCTTCAAAGTTGTTCCTCAAGAGGGATCGAGACCAACTGAACGAGACAAAGCTGCCGATTGTAAGTAATATTTATCAACAGTCTGAATTGACGTACATGTACCGTATATATAGGAGGATAACGTTAGCATACGATAGCGAAGGGAGCTAAGTCGGTCACAGGCTAAATAGAACATTCAAAGCCAGTGGAAAATTTCTCTATATTTATAGAGAATATCTAATGTTATTTGGCAAATGGGCACTTGGAGTTTAGCTGTATGTTAATACATTATGTGCGTTAATATGTTCAGCTGCGGCAAGCTGTTTGTTTCGCTAATGAACAGGGGGAACACTGCGGTTAGCTTAGTTTTAAACGTCTCAAATCATTCGTCCTTAAATCTGTCACAGCATAACGTTACTAGTTATGCTCTCACGTTGTGTGTGTAACGTTATAACTTGTCAACGACAAGAGCTAAAATCCACGTAATTCCGCTGAGATCTGCAGATGCGCATTCCGTGGCTTTTAGGCAAGCATACGGATTTTGTAGTCTCCAGATGAATGATTTGAGACATTTAAAACTAAACTAACCGCAGAGGAGTTCAGGAAACATAATTTATCAAAACCATTGCCATGGCAGTACTACACGTGTGTTGTGTTGACTCGCCGGACGGAAGGGGGGTGGGGTGCGCTGTAACTCATTATCATTTAAAGAGACATGCACCAAAACAGGTTGCTGTGAGCATAGCTGTTTTTGACGAGGCAAGGGTTTTGTTTACACAGACATTGAGTGTTTTTAAGCAAAAAATGTTCCAGACATTTCATGAAGACCCCAATAAATCATACCAACTTTTTGAAAGTGCTCATTTTATGAGTCCTTTAACATTCTTTGCCTGAGAGCAGCCACAATGAAGCCTTCCCATACACACCTCTAAAAGATTCAGGGGGATACTAAAAAGTGGTATGTAAAAAGACACGCATGGCCCGGTTTCATAAACAAGGCTTAGCCTAAGCCAGGACTATGCCTTAGTTAATTTAGGCTATTTAAGTCGCTTTTATTAAAATGCCTTCAAAAAAAACTTTACTGGTGTGCGTCTTCAGACAAAACAATGGCACTGACATATTTTAAGATACGTCAGGGCAATGTATTTTCAGTTGAGACTGCTCAAAATTAATTTTAGTCTGGGACTAGTCTTCTTAAGCCTTGTCTGTGAAACCGGGGATATATGTTTAGAACATGAAAATACTCACTTTCTTTGTTTGCATTATATTAATAAAAAAGTTTCAAAAATATTAAAAGTAGAGATGCACCGATATGTAAATTTTGGCCGATAAAGATAACCGATAATCCTTTAACATTGGAAGCCGATAACCGATATATTGGTCGATATACAGCATCTGAATATTAAAATAAAATTCCCTAAGATTGAAACAAAAGGATTTGAGGTCTGTGGGCATCTTCTTGGTCGCTAGTGCTTCCCGATTATAAATAAAGCCTACAGCAGAGACATTTCTTGATTTATGACAACATATCCCCAATGTACGTGAATGTACCAATATGTGTATGTGAATGTTTATAACGATCTTAATTTTGGGTTACCAGCGGAGAAACGCAGCCGTGATTGCAGTCGTATTTATTCTATATGGGGGATAGATGATGATAATCCAATGATATTATAGAGCACATTCGGTTTTTAAGGAAATAAAGCTAAATCATGTGTTAGAGTTGGGTTTTGCCATTTTTTTTATTACGCACAACGCAATACACATGAGCAACATTTCCCCATTGTTTGATATTGTTCACAAAAACAGTCTCAACAAAATTAGACTTAAACAGCTTCAAACAAATGTAATTTAATAAATCACTACTAATTTAATAAATCGCTACTAATACGCTCTCCTCACTAACTAAAAACATTTACTCAGTAACCTTTACTTAGCTGCAGCTGTAACACATCAGTGGAGACCTGGCCGAGACTGAGACTGGTTTCTCCTGAAGTTTTTTCTCCATTTCATCATCGGAGTTTGGGTTCCTCGTAGGGATGCTCATTTCGGTTAATTTCCCTAACCGAGAACCGACGCTCGTTATCCGAACATTAACCGTTAACTGATAAGATTTTAGTATTAAATAAAAATGCATGCTGCATCTCATTTCGAAGCCTGCATCCGCCGGAGGTCGCGTTTGTCGGCCGCATATGACTTCGTCTTCGGAGGTCGCAGACTTCGAAATGAGACACAGCTACAGTTGACGAGGGTTTGTGACACGTTAAAAATACAAAAAAATTACAGATTTACCCTATCAGATGGTACGGGTGTCCAGGGAATGCAGAGATAACGCCTCGGGAAGCGTGTTTCATTTGCTTTCCACCAGCCAGGATTAATATCCAAAGAGGGCACTTTGCCACATAAATGTGTTTTAGCTAAACAGATATAGATCCGATCTGCTATACCCGTGCAAAATACAAACATTATTTATTACTTTTTCATATTTCACATTTGTATTTTTACTTTACGTTTAAAAGAAAACCACGGGTCGCGACATTTTCTCCTCCTTTCCAAAGCGCATGGGAGGCTGCACATGGGAGGCTTTGCTGAGCTTCATTTCGCTGCGGTGTTGACACGCCGGGAAGACAGAGAATATCACAGCGCGATTGTCACGCGTCTACATTTAAACAACGAACTTGAGCTTGAGCAAGGCTGCCAGTGCACTCTGTTAGGAGGAGTAAATCTCTGACAAATGTGGCCTCAACAATCAGATGAATTACACTTGTCCAGTTTTGTCAAGTGGTTGCATAGGTAATCTGTCTCAAAAATGTTTCGGAGGGCATTTACACCTGGTCGCACGCATCTGTGCACTCCGTGAGTTAACACATGTATAGCATATATTTCTTTCACCATACAGAAAACTAAAAAACATGTATGATTTAATAGTTATTTAAAAATGCTTTATTAAATCATTGTTATAAAAATATTATTAATATTATTTAAAATAAACAGACCTTTTTAATCGTTTAACTGATAGTATTAATCGGTCAAAATTGTTACTATCGGTTAACGGTTAAACGGTCAATATGAGCATCCCTAGCATCCCATGGCTACTGGGCCATGTTGGCTTGCTCACCGGGAGACTTCTGATACTAGATTAGTTTAAGATTCTGCAAACTCCATGAACATTGCTTACTAGAATGGCCGTACTCCTTTATAACATGTACTGTTGTATTTTTCACCTTTCTTTGTGTTTTATTGTTTTGCTTAGTTTTTCTTCCTTTAAAGCTGCTTTGAAACAAAGCAATATTGTAATAAGCACTATATAAATAAAACTGAATTGAAAAAATGAATTTAAATGTTTCAGGAGTTTACTGGGAGAAATGACTGGAGAGCCAGGAGTGTTGAAAGGTATGCTGATAATGAGCTACAGTGTTAATGTGATCACTTGAGTTGTGCATGTATAGAGTTAAAAGAAACTTTAACCTGATTAAAACCTCAAAATCATGAACAAAGTGCTATTATTTAGTGTGGAGAGTCGCCCATTTCCCAATCAGCATCGCCATGGATAAGGAAGCAATCAGCCGGTACACCTGCTGGCCGTCGGCACCTGCAGCTCGTTCCCGGATGGGATAAAAGAGGGAGAAGACAGAGAGAGGGTGAGCTACGACTCCATACTTATCGTGTGTGTTGATCCTGTCCCTCTGTTTTTTCTTCTTTAAAAGTTACGAGCACCTGACGACCAGCAGACGAAACCTCCCTGCACTACGGATCCTTCACCAACCGTACAGAGCACCCAGAATAACCTGCATGAGCCGATTTCCCCAAGTTTTCCCTCTGCAATTCTCCTCACGATTAAAACCATTGTAAATAAACCACCCTCCGGGGCTTTGAAAACTCGCTGACAGTGTTCGTCTCGTGTCTGCATGCCACATCAGTTAGGAATTACTCTCTTTTTGCTTCTATTGATCCCAGTCAATGTATTCTTCGTAATCAAAACGAATTGTAGATGTTCTGTATACTTGTTGTCATAAAATATCATATTGCGCTAGAAGAGTGTTTTAAATACATGTGAACATGTTTACAACATCAGAAGTCAGCTATTAGCAACAGGCTAATGCACAAAACCAATTTTATACACATAATTTACTACTCCTACCTCCAAACTAGGTGCCAAGAACTTTCTAATTTAAATAATTTTTTAAATCAACATGGCAGCAGGCTGAATAAGATCCATTACGCATGTTTAACAACGTATTAGGGATGTAACGATTCACCGTGAGCCGGTTGAAAATCAGTTATAATGAGTGACGATTCAATTCGGTTGAGGCTTGAACTGAATCGCAATACATTCTTTGAACAGCAGGGGCCGCTATTTTCACTGCAAACCTAAACATGGATGCTGATATTTCTTAAATGCAAAAAAATCCAAGAAAAGCACAGACAGTATTAGTTTGTTTATATTAAAGAGACTTTTTCTATTATTAATTTGTTATAAAATCGCAGTTTACTTTTGATATTTGAAATAAAACATTATTTTATTATGCAAAGAAACGTAAAGCATTTAAGAAATAATGCAAGGGAAGTTGTTCATTTCTAATTTGTTTCAACTCATTTTTTAAAAATAAATCGTGAGTAAATCGTGAATAAATCGCATCGTGAGATCAGAATCGTGAATCGCATCGCATCGTGAGCTGAGTGAATCGTTACATCCCTACAACGTATGTATATTATTTTCGCAGATGATGTTAATACATCATAGGGCAAAGAGCATACGGGTCACATGACAATGAAAACATGGCGGGTACAGTATATCTGAAATGTACTCATACTAGGGTTGGGTCGATAGATGATGCCATCGTTGATAGACTATGTTGAGCTGAGCTATGTTGAGCTGAGCTCCAAACATATGGGAGGCAAATCCTGCCAAATTTAAATAAATAAATTAAACGATGAAAATGAAAACCAGATTAGCAATTTCATTATACACAACTGCGTGCACAATATGTGCCAAAATGAAAAATAAAATGAAATTATTTTATTTTCATTTTCATTTTTACACTGACAATGCGTTGTCCATGTCAAATTGAAAAAGAAAATACAATTGGTGATTTGACATTTCATTTTCACTAAAATCTCGAGGCAAGACTGCCAATTTGAAAATGAAAAGGCAAATGTGAAAAAATAAATTGTAAAAACATTTTTTACAAAGGTTTTATTAATGTTCACGCAATAATACTGACACAATTCAAATTAAAATGTAAACTTTGATTTTCATTTTATTTTATTTTATTTTCTCTTCTCTTTTATTTCATTTTCGTTTCATTTTCGTTTTCATTTTCTTTTTCTTGTTCACAGTCATGCAAATTACATGTTAATTAGTGGGTGTGGACGAGCGTCTGCATTACTGGGAACGCCCACAAAAAACGTCATATCCGTTTATTCAAACGAACGTGTGTAGACCTTGTCAGGCGCTTGGCCTTAGCGCTTTGTAATGATGACGATGACTGTGCCTGGTGCAATACCGAAAATTGTTGTGTGGTGTTCTGCATCTCTGATAAGTTAACAGACGAACAAACTAAAGCATTGGAGAGCCTGTATCTCTAGCATGCCCTGAAACATGCCGGAGCGCGATTGTCCCCACTCCGCCGCTGACCTGCTCTTACACTGTACATTACCATCCGCACCCGAGCACGCTATCATCATTACACTGTGACTGCTTTTAAGAAAACATAAACAAAGCGATCTTTCTCAGCACAATAGAATCCATCGTAATGTTCGGTTTGAGGTTGATAAAATGTGTTTAACCTCACGCGCGCTGTGCGCAGACCAATTCGCTTATGGTATCACGAGAGCGGCTCATATGTGTTTAAATCAGCCCCGCGTACTTCATTCATTATGATTATGAGCCAATCGTTATACAAAGTGCTGCACTATGTTATGAATGCATGTTTTAAATGATGCACCTGTTTAAATTCCTTGAAGTTCAGCTGTCATGGCAAAAAAACTCTTCTCTCCAGACCCGCGGTCTGGAGTGGTCGCTGACAGTTGTTGTGGACTATTGACTCTGAATTAATAAATATCTTGTTTCCCCGCACTTGGGTCTCTTGTTTCTCAGTCGACCATGACACGTCCACACCCACTAATTAACATGTAATTTGCATGACCGTGAACAAGAAAAAGAAAATGAAAACGAAAATGAAATAAAAGAGAAGAGAAGAGAAAATAAAATAAAATAAAATGAAAATCAAAGTTTACATTTTAATTTGAATTGTGTCAGTATTATTGCGTGAACATTAATAAAACCTTTGTAAAAAATGTTTTTACAATTTATTTTTCACATTTGCCTTTTCATTTTCAAATTGGCAGTCTTGCCTCGAGATTTTAGTGAAAATGAAATGTCAAATCACCAATTGTATTTTCTTTTTCAATTTTCAATTTCATTTTGGCACATATTGTGCACGCAGTTGTGTATAATGAAATTGCTAATCTGGTTTTCATTTTCATCGTTTAATTTATTTATTTAGATTTGGCAGGATTTGCCTCCCATACAAACAAAGCACGTGTAACAGTTTATTACATCCGTGCATCTCTTACAGGGGCAGCAGCATAAAAACATCTGTTTTTAATGTTCATCAAACAACAAAGGACGAAGAAAAAAAAACATTCACTGCTCCTAACTAAATTATACCTTTAGCGTTAAATTGATATTTAATTAATATGTTGAAGACTATAAAGGCTTATTTTACATTTGGTTATTTAATTTCTGTACCTGATAACTACTATTAGATCAACCTGAAACACCTGAAAAGCACTTATTTTTATTTGTATGCTTGCTTTATTACATTTACCTGTGCTATTGCTTTTGCTGATACTACTATTTTATTTGAAAATTTACAGATTAGTTGTCTTCAACAGTATTTGAAATTTCAGTTAGGGTAATAGTTTGTATATCATTACCTTATTTATTGAGGTTACAGGGGTAAAAAAAAGAGACAATATTATTTATTATTACTTTTTAAGGCGGGGCCAGTGAAAATTTTGGCAGGGCCAGTAAAACTTCGAATCACTTGCCCGAACGGGGCAATAGAAAAAATCCTTAACGTTGAGCCCTGGGTAGGTACTTAATTCAAATCAGTACGTACTGTCACAGTACATCATTAACACAATCATTAACACAAATACGCACACACACACACACCTGTCATCCATTTCCACTCTCTTTATGGTGTGCAGGTGTAGCACAGCGAGGATAATGGCCACCAGGAAGATGACGATGCAGCAAACACACACACTGATGTAGAAAACACGAGTGGATGTTGTGGGAGCATTAGAACTGCTCGCTAAAGACAAAAAAATATAATTTCTCAATATAGAACCAAATTCACTAAAATGCTAAATTATTGACTATAGGTACTCACGGCCAGTTCTTTGTATGGTTGTGTTTGGGAATGGCAACGTTTTAGGGGGCTCAGGCTGCTCGATTCCTGTTAAGCCAAAAGCAAAAACAAAAAGCAAAGCTAATCAATAACAGTTCTCTGTATTGTTAATAAACATTAAAGCCTATCCATAAAAATAGATTCAGACATGATGCTCTGATGAGTTTCATGAGATTCACCTAGAGTTGTGGTAGTTGTGGTCTCATTTATGTTTGATTTGGCAATTGTTGCCAGGGCAGTAAAATCCCACGCCATTCAAACAAAGACATATCTTTCTGAGCAGCACTCACTGACCCAGTTCTACTAAGAGAGAGAAAATCTGGGCACATACATTTTTTTTTCTTTAGCTAATTTGGCACATGTGCTTTGAATAAGCAGGGAATAAATTCATTGGCCATATTTAACTGGGGAAGCGTATGACAGAGGTCTTTTGTTGTTATTATATGTGCATGTTTTGGCAGAAGCTGCAATATGCCAAATTCAGAAAAATCTAAGCTTTATTAAGGATATAATGAAAACTAATACACAAAATGAATATCAGACTGCTAGGTGAAGGTAAAAGCGGATTAAAAGATCTTACTTCGGTAACACATTTTCCTGCGTTTGAAGTTGAGTACAGTGAAGTTGTTGGTTAGTGTAGTCAGGTTCAACTGCACGGTTAACACAGCCTCTCCATCAGCTTTACCAGAGCAAAAGAGGTCCACTCTGAACACTAAACAAACAAACACAAGTATACTTACTGATAACCTGATGAGCCTTATTTTTACAGTAAAGCTAATAAACCCCATTCAATCAAAATTATACTCCATGTTTGTTAGCTTTAAATCTAAATAAATACTAGCAGATTTCACTTTTTTCTTGATCATAATATTAATGACTCACGTATTGAATTGTTTTGGTAAGCAGCATTACTTATTTGTGCCATTACATTACTGCACAACAGATTCCTGTAAACTGCATAACAATGCCTTCTCAGAAAATAAGGAATAGATTAGAGATGCACCGATTGCAATTTTCTTTGCCGATTCCGATTTCCGATTTTATTACAAGTGAAACCTGCCAATTCCGATTTTCTATCCACAAACTATAATTGACAGTATACTGTATATAAAACCATATTAACTTTTCTTCAATACACATTTTTTTTATTTTCATTGAATAAATGATTGAACATTACAATTTCCCCAAATTTCCCTAAATGCAGTTCTCCAAGCTGCATTAAATTACAGAATCTTCTCTTTCCCAAACAACTCTTAAATTGAATAACTCTGTGACTGAAAAGAAGTACAAATAATAAAATATAACTAAACATGTCACTTAATTTACCTTTTTCATTTTTGTACTCATCTCACAAAAGTCTAAGATAACAATAAAATACTTCAACTTTATTCTCGTCTGTTTCCGTTTATGAAACTAACATTGCTTTATTTCATTTTTTCTGAAATGTAAAATAAATTGTCTTTATCTTGTGTCTGTAGTATTAAAAGAAGTGGGTTGATTTTTGTTGCAACTTCAATAAAAAAGTTAAAAATCTTATGAGTGAATTCTACTCTAAAGATGTATATGTATTTGCAGTTTTTTGTGTTAGTAAAGAACTCAATCAGATATATATCACATATATTGGTTGATTTATTCTTTTTTTTATATTTTGGATTTTTAAAAACAAGTAGAAGTCGTGTTGAATTTCATTTTACCTAGGTGAAATGACCAGTTTTAACGTAAGACAAGCAATCAGGTTGAGTGGAATTTACGTTTGTTTTACACAGAGTGAACGACTTCAACATGAGTTTAGCATGTGTCAGAGTTTAGCATGACGCTAATAGCATCACTGTTGGCATACATATCCCATGTAGACGGAGCAGCGAGAGATGAACTACAGTGCACCTTTTTGTCTGTACAGTACATGATGCGTATGCATGCGTGTGCACGCGCGTGCAGTCAGCGGATATGAAAGATGCGCGTGCAGTCAGCGGATATGAGAGATGCGCGTCAGTCAGCAGAGACTCGCGGTCCGGTGGACCCACATGCGAGTATAAACGAGCCGTGAAAGACAGGCTGTGCGCGCGCACGTTTACATGTTTACTTGCGGCTTTGAGTGTACTGACGGCTGTGACGTTCTTGCCCCGCATCACGGGCAACAGAAGATCGGCTTGGAATCGGCTAGACGTGAGACTGACCGGCCGGTCACCGGTCGGGTCGATCATACGAAAAACCGGCCGATTCCGATCTCTGGCCGGTCAATCGGTGCACCTCTAGAATAGATCAAATCTAACAAAATGATTTCTAGGGATTCATAAATTACAATTGACTTTAACCCACAGTCCTGTAGAGAAAGACAGTTTACAAAGAGTCAGAGCTGATTTTTTTGTTAGGAACATTAAAAACACATTCTAAGTTAGAGCCACTGGTTTTTTTTCTATTTTTTAAGCAGCTGTATCTTCATCATCACATACAAGAATGAACAGTAAGGACCAGGATGTATGTTTTACTCACCTGAGCGAGTGCGAGGCACCTCTCCCTGGACAGTGATGTTGCTCTGAGGTTGATCCATGACTGACGTGTTTTCCATCTGAAACCCCAACCTGTAATCAACCTGTGAAGGACAGAAATAGTTGGGAGCCAGACATTGCCAGACATTGCCAGACATAACACCATTTTAGTGAAGCCATTAAATTACTGTGGATCTTTGATCAATTTGATTATGCTAAGATGTGTGTTTGACTAAAGCATACAATTAACAAAGGAAAAAAATAAGGAACATCTTGAAAATCACAACAATCATATAAGTGTGTTAAAATCATTAAGTATTAGACAAATGTATTCATCCTTTTGTCCCATGACGTAAGTATACTAGTGTTAAGGTACTGAAGTTATAAGTGCTTCTTGGTAGTGCCTTTCAGAAAAACTGTCAATTAAATCAAATTGATATTTCTGATTCAATGATTTGTTCGTCTTGACCTGTCACAAAACACATAACAGTATTCTAATTATTGATGCATTCAATGATTTGGTAAAAAATATTACAGGTGGTATGTATTTTTTAAACTTCTGTAATTTTCTGACAACACTTCCTACGTCATACATTTTTGAATGTAAAAAGTTATAATTTGGTTCAAATGACCTCCCAAATGAGGTAACAATGTATGCACTATCAGGCAGGCCTAACACATACAAAAGTCCATAGAGTACAAGACATTGCTGTGACAGAGCAAAATGAGGAATAAATATGATAGACAATGTCAACCTTGCTGCTGGAATGCCAAGTGAAATGCAGACTGTTGGTATCACTGGGCACAGGCAGGATGAAGGACAGGGCATAATGATTTACCACATCATCCCTCACATAGTACAGCTCGGCATCAATACCTGCAGAGAGAAAGATCACAAAACTGATCAGAACTAAGTCTAAACAGTTAGGCAGCGTTATCTTAACACAATCATCCTTCCTCAAGGGCTCATACGAAATTTGAGAGCTTTTCCACCATCGTGCCAAACTGTTCTCGCTGCTTTACCATTCCACTCCGTGCCGAACCGGGCCAGCCGGTATGGATATGGTTTCATTTTCCACTGGGAGCTGATAACAGAACTCTTTAGAATGTAAACACAAATTCTTCACTCGCTACCTTGGTCACATATGAGAATGAGCTATGACCACTGACCAGCTCCATGTCACGATCCTGTCTGTCCCCATCCCAACCCCCCAAGTTTGTTTCCCTGCTAGTTTCCTCCAGACTGCACTCACCTGTACCCTGTCTGCAATTATCCACACATGCCAGCGATCTCTCTCATCTTGCCACACCATTTAAGCTCCCTCTGTTCTCCAGACATACCCTGTGTTCCATTCCGAAGTGATCATCCCCAGGGCTCGACATTAACGCTTGTCCGGGACAAGTGAATGTTTTGTATGGGCAAGTGAGAGAGAATTTTACTTGCCCGACCGGACAAGTAACTTGAAAAAAAAAAAACAGTGCGACATATGTAAAATAATAAGAATATGTGCATTAGACAGAGCTGCGCGTTTGTCGTGGTTGTGCTTGTTTGTGTGTTACAATAATCAATGCGCACCGCACATTCCACAGTCACACGCGGATGCGGAATCCTGTTATTTAAATGTCGTCTGGCTGTTCTGCATGTCTGAGTGAACTATGTGCACAGTTTAACTTATGTGGTGGTTTTTCTAGACATATTATTGACTTTTCTTATATTCTAAATATATTACTGAGTTTTTTTATATAAAATAGCTTTCTTACTTAAAGAATACATTTAAAGGAAGTTATAGAGTGCATATACTTCTCTGATCTTAACAAGGGCTATGGGCCTCATGTATGAGTTTGAACACTTGAACACCTGCGTACACACCAAATATCTTCTCACACTAAGACAGGAACTGCACGTACACCACACACACTTTTGTAGAGAGGTTTGGTTAAGAACGCTGGGTTGTTTATCATTATCACACTAAACCATGAGTTCATTTTTAATAAAACCAAGGTTAAATCATGTATCGTCCGAAAGCCCCCGGAAAGGTGTCAAGATAAAAAGCACTTGATATACGTATGTGTTATTGCACATGATATACGTATGTGTTATTGCACATGATATACGTATGTGTTATTGAGACGTCCGAAAGCCCCCGGAAAGGTGTCAAGATAAAGAGCACATAATATACGTTTGTGTTATTGAAAGCGCTCCCTACAATTAGATCTTAATATGGTAGGCCGGAGATCTCAATATGGTAGGCCGGAGATCTTAATATGGTAGGCCGGAGATCTTAATATGGTAGGCCGGAAATATAACTGTAGCAAGTGCAGGATGAAATATAACTGTAACGAGGCATAAGGGGATGGGCTAATAAAAATAAGTGATGTCATGTAAAAACTGGTTGGTAGAAGATGAGGTCAGGTAAAACCTGATTGGTTTGAACTGTGATAACAACTTGAGAACAATGTATAAAAGATGGAGTCAGACATGTATTCGTTGGGCATCTACAGATGAACTCTGTGTGTCTCACTTTGCTTGCTCGAGCAAATAAAGATTGAAACCTCTGGAAACCTGGCTCTCTGGTCTTCGTGAATTCTTTCAACATTGGCTGACCGACTTTTTGCCACGACATAATGGTGACCCCGACGTGATCCAGGTTAGAGGGCAGGAGGCTGACGATCATGATGGGTAAGCCAGACAAGCCGACCGCACAAAAAAGGGCCCTAAAAACAGGTGAGCATATTTGCTTTGTAGAAAGTTTTGTGCGGTCCGCTAAAGGTAAACCCTGAATGTCGTTGGTCCTCGTAAGCCTCTCCTAAATTGAACAAAAATTTAAAATTGATGATAAGTATTGCACTAAGTTTGCTGAAATTCAGGTTTTTGAGGTATGTTTTATGTTTTGTGTTTTGTGTTTTGTGTGAAAGTGTTTGAAGAGTGAATGAATACGTGCCGCGGAGCCAAGGGGCCGAGCGTAGATATCGAAGCGATATAAATCCCGTTAGGAACGGGTCACATTGCAGGCAGTGTGCCACGACAGTGGGTCGTGTTGCGCCAAGAGGGCAGGAAAATCCTGTTCAAGGAGAATAGGTCACGTCATAAGGGACGTTGCCACGGAGAGCCGTGTAGAGGCTGGATGCAGCCTAAATCCTGTTTAGGTAAACAGGTCACGTAGGATGAATGTGTTGTAAAATATTCTAATTTTGTTGTGTGTTGTAATATTCGCAAAAGTGGTCTGAGAAGTGAGGAAGGGAGAGGAAGTCTCAGCCGGTGAGATTTTTTCTCTGGAGAAAAAAGGTGGGGGTTTGAAGCCTCAGCGTGTAAGTGAACCTAAGAAAAGTGATTCATTTGACGCGAGAAGAGGCCTTGAGAGTGTGTGTGATAAGAATGGGAGAGACCAGAATGCTGATGTGAAAAATAAACTGTGTTGAGAAGTAAAAAGTAAAAAATATTGCTGTTTGCGTTAAAAAAAAAAAGTGAAGAAAATTGCTGTATGTGTTTTGTGAATTTCTTTTTCATGATATAGAAGTTTTAAAAAACGCATGGCTGAAGCTGACATGTTGGATGGAGAAAGTTTACACTCATATTTTGAGAGAGTAAGAGTAGCGAGAATATTGACTGAGACAAAAGGAATTAGTGATCATTTTTGGAGAGAATCATATTATAGGGATTCAGCAGGCATTGTGAGGCCATTGACAGAAGACAAGGAAAAAATATTTCTTAGATGAATTAGGAGAAGTTCAGAATTTAGAACAAATTGAGCAGATTTGGCCATACATAAATTGGAGGGAAATTGTAGGCAGGTGTTGCAAAGTAAGGATATTGAGAAATTATTTGGAAGGGGTTTGCTTCCATAGGATTAATAGATTGGGAAATTTGGGCACTGCGTTACAGCGTGTCTCATTGAATATAAAATTCCAATACATAATTTAGTTGCGCCCTATTTGTTGCAAGGGATAAGACAGGGCTATCAACCGGGTGGAGGAAGAGGACACAGAACAATTAATCATCCCGAAATACAGGTCTACGCAGAAACAAGACACGTAGATTGGGAAAGCAGGATATTGTTCACAACGAACGAAAGAAGAGAGATAGAGCCTCTGCGGTTTCAGGCTGTCACACTAACAAAGCTGATCGTGCAGATAGCGCCAGAAAACCTAAGGCCATAAGGTTGCCATAAATCAGAGGGGGTGATTCAGTTAAGCAGACGAAGTGAGAAATAAGTGGAATAAAGTAAGTAAAATAGAAATGGCCTCCACACCCGTAGAAATACTTGGGGCAAGGTACCCAATAAGCAGGGAAATGATACGGGATGTATCAAAGAAATGGTCTATTCGGACCAGAGGCCTTAGAACTTTGTGGCCGGAGAGCGGAACGTTTGATATGACAGTTTGTGAAGAGATGGAAGGATTGATTAAAAATCATAAGCCGAAAGATAAGAGCACGAAGAGGGAGTTAAAGCGGAAAAGAGAACAGGATGTATTGAATTTGTTTAAGAAGGAAGGAATTAATTTTCTGAAGAATGTGAAAAGAACGAGGGAGATTCTTCGAGAAAATGATGAAAAAGCAAGTGAAAAATGGAAAAAGGGAATGAATCCACCCCCATATGAGTCATCTAAAAATCAGATGC